>NC_079165.1:9117191-9417191 GCF_947568905.1 Ostrea edulis
ATAGGGTTCGCCGATCACCTTCTTCGGTTCTAAATTTTACCGTGTTGCTATAGGGTAGAGAATGCACATACAGGGGATACGAAAAGACGCTTGATCAAGTCACGCGTGCGTTTTAGAGCGTTATTTTCACTTTCTCTCTTATGTTCATCAACTTTAAGAAGAATATGCGATGGTTAGATCTGGTTGTGGGCGATCTAATGGCCACATATTCCCAAAAGATGTCGCATTACAATTAATGTGGCGTGTAGCTATCAAACGAGAGGATCCAAAGACGAAACAGCTATGGTGTCCCGGGAAAGAAGATGTAGTTTGTCACGACTGTTTCCAGGAGTCAGGTACATACAGTCTGTGTAATGCTAGATATTTTCATCTTTTGCTAAATCATTAAATACCTTTCTATCAAATCAGCATTTCTGCCATGTGCTGGTTATTTTTAAATGTAATTATGCCGACACCTCACTACTTGCGCTATCCATTTTGTTTTACAAGCGTCTTCGTGAATTCAAGCGTTTCTCGTATACCCAATAGCGAAGTAAAAGTTAGAACCGGAAAAGGTTATCGGCGAACCCTATTGTTTTATTACATCGACAGGGGATGCTTACTCCTCCTAGGCAACTGATCCCACCCCTGGTGTGTCCAGGGGTCCGTGTTTGCCCAACTATCTATTTTGTATTGCTTGTAGGAGTTATCACTGTTCGTTATCTTCGCCTTTCATTTGTTTTATTATACCGATATGAAATAAGATTTGAAAGTTTTCCCCTCATAATTAACCTACGTTTTACAAATTACAGAAAACTGCAATATTCATTGGATAGGTAATAAGTAACAAGGAAATATTAAATAATCTCCCACCGACAGAACGACACTCCCTTTTCTTCGTTTGCAGCCATAGTTACAGACGACCGATGATGAAATTGTGCACATCCACAATAATGACGTATTTCACAAATACGCACGTTTTAAAATTAGTAACGGGAGATTCGGACATTCTTATTATCCATCAAGCTGTATTTTACAAGATAGGTCTAAACTCTAAAAATGATAGAAAATCTTATTCAGCAGTAGCAGGTTATTATTCCAGAGAACATTATTGTTAATTGTTGATTGATAAATTAATTGGCGGCCGCCAGATAGAATAAGTGACGGCCACCGGTTGTTAAAGGAATATTGATTCTATGCCATGGGACCTATCGGCTTCCGTACTTTCTCGCTATTTGGTCCTATATGGAGGTATAATGTTTTCCTTTCGGCCAATCAAATTCAAGAATTATAGATATAGGTATAACAATTTTTGATGAAAATTCTAAAACATACGAGGACAATTAATATTGTTCTGACGCACCTGACTTTAGGACAGGGCGATTTTGATTAGTTGAAGGAGTTTACGAAACGTAAAGCTCTTTCCTGATTTGTTCACCATTTTTCTTGCTTCTTTTTCACCACAAAAATGCAAGACTTGTGGACAATAGTTGAAACCTGACATGCATGCTGATCGAGCGATATATTCATTTCCCAGGCGTTAGAAGTATATATTTGAGACATGTGTGTTAAACTTAATATGCCCTGTTCACAGGGATGCGCATTAAATTTTACTTGGCATTAAATCTTAGCGAAAATAATGCGCATTGAATTGATCCGAATGAAATAGGTCCACACAGCGGTATTACGAATAAACTAATGTGCATTAAATTCGTATACATTTCCAAATTAACAAGTGTGGAAATAAAGAAATAGACAAAATGAATGAAAAATATTTCTATAGATCTTAAAATAAATGTACATAATTCATCGTTCAAAGTACTAACTATTGTACTGTCTTATCTACATTACATACAAGAAGTCTATAGTGTTTGTTCCAATAATGAGTTCTCGAGAAATCATTATTTCCTCTGACGAGTCAAGGAAATTGTTTTTTGATGGCCCCAGTTTTTAAAACACATCAGAACGTCATTTTCACCTTCACGCCGACTAATGTTATGGATAAATATCATAAGTCAGTTATGACGTCATATTATATAAAATTTAACTATTTTTTTAAAGCTTAAAAAATTAAATCACATTGTCATAATTTTGAATTCACATTTTCATGGTCTTTATAAAAGCAACTCCATTATCATATGTATTACTCATGCAGTATTGCATATGCAGAGCACATATTTACCTTCGGTATTATCTTGTACAAGTTTTTTTTTTTAATCATTAATTCATCTTTAAAATTGGTTTTTCGTTCAAAAATAACATACATGTATTTCATAGCTGGCCACGGGTATGTGTATGGTCCATTACGCATGTATCTAGATTTAATTCGCATTAACTTCGCTTTGCGTTCACACGAAGCTAATGCGAGGTAAATCAATTTGATGCTCATTAAAGATGCGACGTAAACTATATAATGCGCAAAACCACCGGATCCATGTGAACGTGGATCAGATTTTTAACATTAAACCTTAATGCGAATTAAATTCTCGGCCTGAACAGAGCATTTATCTTGAAATCTACAATAACGCCAAATAGGTTGATTTCATTGTTTGGATAAATATATATTATTTTTTATTTCAAAACAGACATTCTCCTCTTTTGTAATTTATCAGGATTTGCTTGCATTTGAAATGGCTAAATCACATTCCTCTATTTTAACATGATTACGTATACTTTGACCTCTAATATAGAGAAAGCGGAGCACTTTCCTTCTTGATATTCTCCCTGTTAACTAGTATTTCTCTCAGTGATGAATTTTATCGTATATTTACTGTTGTATGTATTTACTATGCATATCATTTACCACTTTGTGTTCGAGTGAAATAGATAGAATTGGAAATTGACACTCACAGGGAAACACCCCTTTCATTCTTTCTTTTATTTCTGTACTCCCCCTTCCACTAACTCCTCCATATTTATCTATAGATCCCATCCCTTTCTCCAATTCTTTACCCTTGATCGCCTTCTTAGGTCCCACCCTCCATCGATCTTGTACCTTTTATGTCATCGTTATATCCAAACATTCCTCCATTTCTTTACCCTTACTCTCCTCCCACCTTTTCTCAATATCATACACTTTATTTCCTCATTAAATTCCACTTTTCCTCCATTTCCGTACCTCATTTCCTTCATTTTTATGCACTGTCTCTCTTCTTTGAATCCCACTCTTCCTCCATGTCCGTACCCTTTATTCCCTTTAAAGCCCTCTCTTCCTCTATTTATCTACCATTTATTCCTCCTTAAACCCCTCTCCTCCTCTATTTATTTACCATTTATTCATCCTTAAATCCCTCTCTTCCTCTATTTCTGTACCACTTATTCCTCCTTAAACCCCTCTCTTCCTCTACTTCTGTACCATTTATTCCTCCTTAAACCCCTCTCTTCCTCTATTTCTGTACCATTTATTCCTCTCTTTTTTTATTGTTTGATTTTTTATTTGACTTTTACATTATATACATATATGTAATTTAAACTACACAATAATATCATCAATATTCATATGCAAAAGACATTATCATAAATATAAAGAAGGAGAAAGAGAGAAAGAAAACATATAAAACAAAGGGGGCATGGAACACAATCTTAGTTAAAAAAAAACAAAAAAAAACACCTTTTTAATACAATCATAATTTATCATAAATATTTTGCCAGTATCTCTCAAACCCCCTATACCTGCAGTTTTTCAAGAACAAAAGTTTTTCAACTGTAATTCTATCAATGATAAATTTTTTGGATGCATCTATACTTAATTTGCTTATACTTGAGAATTTACTAATATAAATATATTGCTTTATCATCAGAATTATCAAATTTTCCACCTTGTGTACATTCTTATTAGCAAATTTTCCAAAAAGAATTGCTTGTCTATCAAAACTAATATGCCTGTCCAGTTTTTCGCATAGATCTCTTTCACACATGGACATTCTACAAATATGTGATCAATAGTTTCAAAATCCCTCTTGTAAAATGTGCAAATTGGGGAATCAACAATTCTAAGTTTATGTAAATAGTAGTTGCATGGAAATATTCTGTGTAAGATTTGAAACTGTAACCATTGCAATTTAGATTCTTGAGTTGTTTTAAAAGGAAGTTCAAATATATTTTTCCATTCTAGCTCTGAAAAACCTTCTTCTGTTTCTTCCCATTTTGATATAGATTTAATTTTGGTTGCTTTATGGCTTATCAATTGCTTATACATATCTTTACAACCTTTTTTATCTTTGAAATATATTGAAATAGTAGAGGGAATAATAGGCAAAAGTGGTTTTGTAGTTCTTGTATTGTCTTGTCTAAGAACTTGTCTTTGTTGGATTGCTTTCTTTAGTCCTGCATATTCTACGAAATTCATTTTAACTTTCAAAACATTTTGTACATAATCAAAGCTGTACAAGTTACTATTTTCATCAAGAAGATCATAAATAAATATAATCCCTAAATCATGCAGACTTTTAAACAATACTGATCTTCCACCAATAGTAATATTTGGATTATAACAAATATGTTCACAATAAAAATCTGGGTTGATTTTATCTTTTGCAGAATTTATATTTGACCAGCTCTGAAACACATCTATCCAAAAACTGTTGGTTATTTTTACCCTTAAATTATTGATAAAATCTATTCCAAATACCCAAGTCTTTTCTATACAAGTCATTAGTTCTGCCCCCAGTAGTTTTGTCCATTTTGCATTTGAATGTAGAATACGTCGAATCCATGTTGCTTTAAGAGCAGTGATAAATTCTTTATAGTCAACCATTTTAATACCCCCATTAGCATATTTTTGAATTATGACATTTTTCTTTACTTTATGAGTTTTGTTATTCCAAAGAAAGTTATATAAATCACTTTCAAAAGCACAAATGGTTTCATCTTTAGGATTTGGAATTGTAAGTATCAAATGATTTAATTTTGGTATCAGAAATGTTTTTATTACTGTTAACCTTCCTAAAGGAGTAAGACTTCTATTATTCCACTGCATCATAACTTTTTTTATTTCCTTCAGTTTAGTCTTTTAATTCAGTTCTACCATTTCTTGTAAATTGATACTAAATTTTATTCTTAATAAATCAAATGTTTTATTGTTCCAATCAAATTTCCACCTTGTATGATGGAAAACGTCCTTTGAAATTTTTTTGCTACCTATCCAAATCATTTTTGTCTTTGAAAAATTTATCTTTAGACCTGAAATTATTGCAATGTAATCTAGGACTCTAATAATGCCATCCATGGAAGTGGGAGACCCATCTAAAATAAGTGAGGTGTCATCTGCATATTGAGATATTTTATATTCTTCCCCATCAATAGTAATGCCTTTAATATCTTTGTTTTTGCGTATTAGAATACCAGGTATTTCAGCACATAGAAGAAATAAGTAAGGAGATATAGGATCGCCCTGCCTACAGCCCCGTTCTGGACTGAAGTATTGTGACACAATTCCATTTTGAATGACACATGACTTTATTTGATTGTAAAATAATTTTATCCAGTTTTGAATAGAAATACCAAAATTAAAAAAACATAATGTTTCTTGAATAAATTTCCAGGAGACAGTATCGAAAGCCTTTTCAAAATCGATAAGCATCAGAAGCCCCGGTATTTGTTTGGATTCTGTATAATGCATGATATCATAAATTAATATTATATTCTCACCAATATATCTACCTTTAATAAATCCAGTTTGATCTGTATGTATTAATTTATCTAGGATTTTTTTTATTCTTTCTGCAATACACCCTGATGCTAGTTTATAAACAACATTCAAAAGAGAGATGGGTCTCCAATTTTTTAGAAACTGTTTCGGTTTTCCGGCTTTCGGAATACAGGTGATCACCCCTAACTTGTTACATTCAGAAAAATTGTGCCTCTCAAAGGAGTTAATTATTGCTCGAGTAACAAAAGAACTGATATCTTTCCAGAAAAATTTAAAAAATTCACATGTGAATCCATCAGGGCCTGGGGTTTTATCATTTTTCATTTTTTAAAGAAAGTTAAGCACCTCTTTCTCAGTTAACATACCATCTATGCTTTGTGCTTCATCATAAGTCAGTTTAGGAATATCATTATATTTATTAAGATTATTAGAGAAGTTATCGTTTTCTAAAACAACTGGTTTTTTATAGAGGGTTTCATAAAAATCTTTTAGTTCCTCAAGAATTTTCTCCTGTTTACAAATAATTTATCCATTCTCTTTTTCTATTCTAGGTATTTGTTTACAAATATAATTTCTAGATTCTAAGGAACAGAAATATTTAGTAGGCTTTTCCCCTTCATCGATCCACTTTACTCGAGCTCTAACAGCTTGTCCTTTCATCCTATAGATTTACGCATACTTTCTAGCTCTTTTTGTTTTTCTATCAAAATATCTGACACATTGTCATTTAAATTCTGTTCCAGATCTTGGATTTCTTTTTTGAGCTCATCTTCCATTTTTGTCATTCTTTTTTTCTTGTATGTTGAGTAGGAGATAGTCTTACTCCTAATTTCTGTTAGTAAAATATCTAAAAACGGCTGATCACAAATTGTAAAACATAGGGATGCATTATCTATAAATCTAATATTTTCAGTATTGTAAACTGGGCAAGCATATTGAGTTTTCACTTCATTCATTTTTTCTTTAATTAAATTGACATATTCTTTATCAGTAAGTAGAGAATTGTTAAATTTCCAAAATCCGGAACCTTTAATAAAATTATTAATTTTCAAACTCAACAGAACTGGAGAATAGTCAGATCGATAACTATTTTCATATTCAACACACATAGCTGAAGATAATAAAGATTCTGATACAAGGAAAAAGTCTATCCTAGCTTGTTTAATGGGCGATTTTTTCCTCCATGAAAAGCGTTTTTTCTGTGGGTACATTCACGAAAAACTTCTTTTAAATTTAGAGTATCCATTAGATGAAAAACTTCTATTCTTGCTTTAGGGTTATTTATATTTTTATAATCCATAGAGTCTAGTTCTTTATCCATAATCAAATTAAAATCCCCTGCCTTAATAATATGGTGTTCAACATAAATTCCCATAATTTTTGACAATACACTTGAGTAAAAACTTGGTGAATCCGAGTTTGGACCATAAATATTCACCAGTATAAATTTGTGCTCTTCAACTGTACAATCCAAAATTACATAATTACCACCCTCGTCATATAATTCATTTAAAATACAGAATTCAAAATTATTATCAAATAGTATGGCTACTCCCCTGGAGTTTGATTTAAAAGAGCTGAAATAGGCTTTATAATCCCACTGTGTTTGAATAAACTTTTCATCATTGGGAGTAAAGTGTGTATCTTGCAGGAAGTAAACATTAAAATTCTTTTTTTTCAAATAGTTGAAAATATCACGCCTTTTACTAATATCTCCAAGACTCTGACAATTAATTGTATTCACTTTCAATTGACTACCTTTATGCATTTCCAATGACATGATTTGAAAAGTAAAATATGCCCCTGAAGTTTAAGAAGACAGTAAGATATAGTGAATAAAGAAAGGAAAAACATAACATATTTACAATAACAAAATCCTGTACGATGCTGTATCATCGTGCAATCATTGCATCGGTAAAGAATTGGTCAAGATGTAACATAAACACAAATAGTAAAGATATTACACAAAGTGACAAACATAAACTGCCTGCAGTTTTTTCTTGTTCTCATTCATCTGCAGCGGCGTTTGCGGGGTTATGTAGAAAGGCATGTCCGAAAGTCCCGATGTTTCTCTCTTCTGTCGGATTGCACTAAGGATACGATCCTTATTACTAGAGTTTTGAAGTTTTCCTGTTATAGTTCTGGGCCTTGTACTCCCCGAGTTTTTTTTGTCCGTTTCTATGAATACGTACGAAATTTACATCTATTTGCAAGTGTTCTTTAATCAATCCGCGAACTTTGTGCGATAAATCTTCATCTTCTTCCTCTGGTAAGTTATGGATCAAGATGTTGTCCCTCATCGATCTGCCTCTTAGATCCACCACCGCTGGTATTGAGTTCTGGCGGAGAGGCATTTTTATTATTTCTTAACTTACGTGATGTGTGCTCACCTTGGGAGGCCATGGTTTAGAAAAATTAAAGTTATCGCAAAGCACCTTTTTCGTATCCACAGAATTTTAGCACAGTATATTCCTGTTCGAATACCAACACCACTGCAGTATATGGGTAACACAATATTCAGATTTCACATCACATAAAGACCAAATTCCCTCCCTGGTTTAAACTGTGACCGTCCTGGCAATTAGTCACGTGATCTCTCCTTAAACCCCTCTCTTCCTCTATTTCTGTACCATTTATTCATCCTTAGACCCTCTCTTCCTCTATTTCTGTACCATTTATTCCTCCTTAAACCCCTCTCCTCCTCTATTTATCTACCATTTATTCATCCTTAAATCCCTCTCTTCCTCTATTTCTGTACCATTTATTCCTCCTTAAACCCCTCTCCTCCTCTATTTATCTACCATTTATTCCTCCTTAAACCCCTCCCCTCCTCCATTTATTCCTCTTTAAATCCCCCTCTTCCTCTATTTCTGTACCATTTATTCATCCTTAGACCCCTCTCTTCCTCTATTTCTGTACCATTTATTCCTCCTTAAACCCCTCTCTTCCTCTATTTCTGTGCCATTTATTCATCCTTAGACCCTCTCTTCCTCTATTTCTGTACCATTTATTCCTCCTTAAACCCCTCTCTTCCTCTATTTCTGTGCCATTTATTCATCCTTAGACCCTCTCTTCCTCTATTTCTCTACCATTTATTCCTCCTTA
The DNA here is from genome assembly GCF_947568905.1 of Ostrea edulis. Lineage (NCBI taxonomy): Eukaryota > Metazoa > Mollusca > Bivalvia > Ostreida > Ostreidae > Ostrea > Ostrea edulis. The sequence goes on from NC_079165.1 coordinate 9,125,926, forward strand.
AACCCCTCTCCTCCTCTATTTATCTACTATTTATTCCTCCTTAAACTCCTCTCCTTCTCTATTTCTCTACCATTTATTCCTCCTTAGACCCCCCTCTTCCTCTATTTCTGTACCATTTATTCATCCTTAAACCCCTCTCTTCCTCTATTTCTGTACCATTTATTTACTTCTTAGGTCCCACTCGTCCACCATTTCTGTACCATTTATTCATCCTTAAACCCCTCTCTTCCTCTATTTCTGTACCATTTATTTACTTCTTAGGTCCCACTCGTCCACCATTTCTGTACCATTTATTCATCCTTAGACCCCTTTCTTCCTCTATTTCTCTACCATTTATTCATCCTTAGACCCCTCTCTTCCTCTATTTCTGTACCCTTTATTCATCCTTAAACATCTCTCTTCCTCTATTTACCTACCATTTATTCATCCTTAAACCCCTCTCTTCCTGTATTGCTGTACCATTTATTCATCCTTAAATCCCTCTTCCTCCATTTCTGTATCCTTTATTTCCTTCTTAGATCCCACCCCTTTCTCTGTTTTTGTTCTCTTTCTCCTCTCCTTACTCCCATTCCATGCACTCCGCCACGTCACTCTAGTGTACAAATCGTCGTCCAACCTTTATGATGCTTTAAATACATATATCTAAAAATTATATTCTTGCACCTCCCCCCCCCTTCCCATCATTCCCTCTTCACCCCACCCCCTTCCGTGAAATCACTGTACTAAAGTACATGTATATGTGTTATCGACCTAAAAATTTAAATGGCTACTTGAAATAATCAGAGGGCCGATGGTACACGGAGTAATTAAGGAGTGACCACCGGACGGTCACTGACACTAAATATAGGCTACTTAAGCTTATTTAGTAAATCCGGAAAATCAACATGCTGTCTATAGGATTATAATGATGGTACTATGGGAAAATTACGTATATAAACAATTTGTGAAACTCGGTATCAATAAAAAGATCAGATTGTACAATATTAGATGAATAACAAATATGAATTTATCGTCATTCTTCACTACAGTCAACGGACTATATACTCTAAGGTCAATGGACTGCTGGGATTCTCTAAAATCTGAGGATTAGTCGTTTCAAAGTTGTTAGAGCACGATAGTATCTATTTATACATGTAGGTTAAAAAGCTTCACTTGTGGTATGCAGGTGTGTTAAGTGGTAATTGTGAGATTTTAGCATTTATTAATTAGGAGGTTTAATTTTATGTATATCATAGCAGATTTTTTTTTTAATAAATATTTTGGTATATTTTTACCTGTCCAAACATCGAAATGTATGCCACGTCCTGTCGGTGTCATCAGAAACCTTCAAAGCCCCAGTTTACAAATACTTTGCATAAGCGGATAACCTTCAAAACATTTTTAAAAAAATAGAATTTTAAGTTTAAGTTGAAAGGAACGAGCATTAAGTGCGACAGAAATTGACAAAATACACCCAGATTGTGAAAGAATGGGTTTTTCCGGGCTTCTGATATATGCAAAGCGCCATGTCGAATTTATTTGTGATATGCATGGAACATTTTAAGCGATAAAAGTTATCTGATACAGGTTTTATACCACACTATCAAACGCATAATGAAATTTCCAATAATTCTATCGCTTTTTATTCCAAAACATCTGCAACATGCTGTCAATTCGCTGTTGCAATGTGGCGGCAAACTGCAATTTTTGTTTGAGAACGTGCGGCTGCTTTCGTAGACCCTTCTTCTTTTCACGCACTTCGGAAATTTAAAGAAAGATTTAAAAATAGTAGATTCATTACAAAGATAAACACTCGGCATAATTGAAGAGACGTCGGGACACACTGGGAATCCACGCGCAGTTATTCCCGCCAATTACAGAAGAGTTCCAATTTTTTATATATTGGTAACGCTTTCTCAACATGAATTGGGGGAAAGTCATGTAACATCTTCTAACACCCAAAATGAACTTATTGAAATAAATTACAAAAAAAAAAGTTTCTCGTTAGCAGACGTCTACCTCCTTGATTTTGTGTAAAGTACAATTTCAGAAACTATATATCCTCGTTTTGAACCTCGAGGTTTCTATTACAACAACCATTCAGAGCAAACATCGTGTAGATGATACATTGCCGGGCAATCCTTTTAATTTGATACCAACAGAATTATTTTTCTAGAAACCCGAGTTTGACACCTGTATTTTTTGTTTAAATCGACATGTTTTTAATTCTTTCAAATGTTATCCTTGTTATAATCCTTATTTAAAGTTGCCTAAATTTACTGGAGGACCTTATATACTGTTCATGTGTCCCAACAAAGTGACGCACTTTATCTAAGTTAAAATTATTGAGTAGAAGTATATTACGAAATTAGTAAATCGCTATACGAAAAATATTTTTCATTTACTGAAAATACATGTATATTTCAATCAAACGGTAATTTATTTTTTATGAACACCGATAGCATCAATTTACATCTTATCTTATATGTATACAGATAAATTTATAGAAAATATCAGTCGCTCTAAATAAAACACCGTGCTTTTTCGGTAGTATTCATACAATCTTGAAAGCAGTGAATTAAAGATATATATAGATACAAGGTGAAATTGGTAATCTTTCACATGTGCTAGATAAAAACAGAAGTTTTTCTGAGTCCGATTACCGATGACTTCGGGAAAATTCGTACTACGCGAACCTACGGCCTTGGTTAGCCAATCAAAATCTGGCTTACATATTTACATTACTTACTGGGGCTATTAAGTTCGTATGTATGTGCTCATTACTTCAGATGCTCCATGTAAAACTAATATGGTTGCTAATTTCAAACCGATAGAAACGGAAAGTAGCCTGCATGGCCTATGGATTCCCCCGATTACAGGTAAAACATGTTTTTATTCAAATGATTTTATAATTTTAAAAATACAACTCTACCCAAAGCCTAGCTATCATTTATTATGACTTAAAATTTTCTTGTAAAGTTTAGGGCCGGTCATCAGATCAATTTACATGTAAACATTGAAATTCTTGGAGGTGCATCGATCTGATAACGAAAACACCTTAAGCACATAATCGCTGACTAATAATTTATACAATTAAATAAATGTTAATACTTTTTCATATGCATGATATGAATCTTATTTTAAAAATTTGAAACAGAATTTTTTTTTTGTCTTTAAAAGAGAAAGAAATACATGTATCTGTGAATGCCTGAAATGTTTCAGTTAATTAGACTAAACTTCGCCAAAGGTATGCGGCAGACAGCCTATATGTGGCGCGTTGTTTATATGAACTGGACAACGATCAATGCCGTGTTCAGAGGGCATGCAAGGTTTGTGAACTCCGGCCTGTAGCCGCTCATACAATTTGAATAAGTAACCGATTAAAAGCAATCTGTTATTGTTGTATTGAGGAAATGGGCCGTCTAGGGAAATTGGACGTTTGTGGGAGAAAGATGGGCATTTGAAAATAAAAAAAATTCAATTACCAGACCAACTTATTGAGAAAATTGACAATGATTTATTAACTAATTCTCAATACGACGACTGTGCCACTTTCATTTAATGGACTCTAAGGACTTTTCTCTCTACATGTGAGCGCATGTGGGTTATTTGATTAAAAGCAATATGCTGTAATGGCATGCGTCTGACCATTTTTTATAGCAAGTTATGTAATTCGTCTTGTATTTACATATCTCGGGTCGTTTTGTCGCCCGTAGTGTATTCCACCGACTTATACAACGCGCAGACCAATCGATCAGTAAGACTCGGACGCGGTACGTGGGATCCGGAATTAAAGTGGGACCCGTGCGGAACAGCGGACTTTTTAGGGGTGTAAATTGGTCTGTTTGAATGTACAGTATACATTACACTATTTTGAATCGTACTTGTATGTACGGAGTTGTATGGTTGACGACCTCTAGTTACTACAATTCAGTGTAGTAATGTAAAGCACATGCCCCCCCCCCTCTCTCTCTCTCTCTCTTTCTCTCTCTCTCTCCTACACGGATCTCTTCTCTCTCTCTCTCTCGTTAATGGATATAAGACTCTGAACGAAAAATGGACTATTTTTGCAAACAACTGCTACAATGGTTCACACTCTATCTGTTTATGTGAATAATTCCTCTCACTCGTTATCTGTTGGTTTTGGCCTATTGACTTCGTTTGTCGCCTTTGGCTGAAGACTTTCTGTGTCATTTTTCGAACGATTAGATGTCCCTGCATCATTAAGCTAAAGTTGAAAATTATCAAGACAGTAACCGTAAAAATTCAGATATGTTGCCTAAAAATATTATCTCATAAATTGATATTGATTATTGCTTTAGTGACAGGAAACAACCTACTGATCAAAGTGAGAGGAGAGTGTGGTTTGTTTAGCATGTTTAATATTTGGGACGTTTCTGTTTTTACTTTTTGATTTATTTCCTATTAGACATTTTTACAATCAATCCCTCCATTCCCAGCAGATAATTCAGGACTTCGGGACAAACTTCTAGAATGCGATCACCGACGAGAGATTATATACAAACATAAGAGAGAAAAACTAAACGTGGGTCTGCATAAATAGGTTCCCGTTGTTCGTTTTCTATTTCGAATGATAAATGAATTTGACAGAAAGTAGAGCAAGAGGCACTGAGTACAATGTGTACGATAGACACCTGATACCTATACATAATTAGGAATGTAGTGTTTAATCATATTGTGAAATACTGCATGTAATATATGAATTGAACTGAGACGTATAATAATGGCGCTTTTTAACGCGTTGGGCATGTCTCTGTGTTAACAACCCATTGACACTGTTCTGGAGCAACCATTCTGTGAATGCAACACACTTGAAGACAACTTAAATCTGTACGCATTTTTACATTGTTCTAATTTTAGTTTATCTGTGGAAAGTGATTGGAATATCTTCATGTATGACCCAGTGGCGGATCTAAAGGGGGTTAATTACAGCTGTTCAAACGTCACCGTAATTGATTGTATCTTGTTTACGTCCCTCTCGAGAACTTTTCACTGATATGAAGACGTCACCAAGACCGAAGGGCCTATGCTTATGGCCATTGAGCAGTGAGGGTTCTTTAGCGTGCCACACCTACTGTGACACGGGACATCCGTTTTTAAGGTAATTTCCGAGGACCCATGACATTCACACCTGATGCCGAGCGTTTGGTGATGGAACTGTCACTACCTGTTTTGAACGACTTGGGTCTGTCGCGGCCGGGATACGAACCCCGACCTTCCGCATGCGGAGCGACCGCTTTACCGCTAGACCACCGCGGCGGTCGTCACCGTAATTGTATTAAGTTTTTAAAAAGGCTATTTCGCACTTCTGTTTTCCTTTCTTTGAGTTCTCCTTCCTCGCCTCTGACAGAAAAAGTAACATTTATGGACCTCCAACTTATCATTTTCTTCCCGAATCCGCCCCTGTAGCCCGTTAACAAAGTTCTAATGCGACCCTTTTGGCTAACCAAAACCTGACCGGATCTATCTTCAGATAACATTTTCCCACCGTTACAGGAACGAGAATTTTGCCGTTATTTGTTTAAAGGACTAGACCAGGCGTGGTAGCTCAATGGCAGAGCGTTCGCTTTGTAACCTGGACGTCGTGAGTTCGAACCCCGCTCGTGCCATGGTGGCCACAAACATGGGTACTGATTGTTCTTTTGTCAAGCGCTCGGCATTAAGAAGAATCACGGGTCTATCGGATATGACCTTATAAACGGAGGTCCCGTGTCGCGGCAGGCGTTGGCACGATAAAGAACCCTCACTGCTACGGCCCTGAGCGCAAAGCATACATGTAGGTCTAGATGTGTGGTACTTCACCTACGACTGCATGGTGACGTCTCATATTACTGAAAAATTGCAACATAAAGGACTAGCCTTTAAAAACTCGTAAGGATTGAACTTGCAATTAAGGTAGTACTCTACATCGTCATAATGGCTGACTTCCTTTAAAAATATGGATGAAAAAATCTATATCAGCAATATTTGACTTTTCCTTTTCCATTTAAATACCTAGCCGAGTAGCGCAGTAGGTTAGGATACCGACTGCTGAACTGTAGGTCGCAGGTTCGAGTCCAGTAGGGGTTTTAATTTTTTTTCAGATTACCTTCTACTAAAACTGTAATTTTTGACAAAATAAAGTAAATTTGAAAATTTTCAACTTCAAAATATTGTTGTACATATCCTCCACTTTTCATCTACATCAAATTTTTCTGGTGTAGCATACCTCCTTAATACTAGAATTACAATATAACCAGTAGGTGTAATGTATTTATGCTTTCCCAGTAAATTATTATAGTAGTGTCGTCATGACGGTATGTCGGAGGGGAGGATAGTGATATGTTGGGGAGGGGGTTCGGTCTAACGATATGTTGGGGAGTGGTGTCGCTATAATGATATATTAAGGTGGGGTGTCACAATAACGATATGTTGGGGAGGGGTGTCACTCTAACGATATATTGCGGAGGGGTGTCGCTCTAACGATATGGTGGGGAGGGGTGTTGCTATAACGATATGCTGGGGTGGGGTGTTGCTATAACGATATGTTGGGGAAGGGGTGTCGCTATAACGATATATTGGGGAAGGGTGTCGCTATAACGATATGTTGGGGTATGGCAATAGTTTCGAATGATATATGCGATAAGTTTTTTTGTTGTTTCGTTTTGTTTTTTGGTAAGAAAAGAGGCGAACTGTGACCTTGACACTTTTTTTAAAGGGACTGATTCACGATTTTCCACCAAATGTTGTTTTTCACTTTAAATGATCAAAATCTACAGTCTAATATGTTAAGAAGGTTTCACAAAAAATTAAGGCTATTCATCATGACACAGAAGCTCATTATAGAGAGTTTATTATTTGTTTTGAAAACAAAGATTGAGGTGTGTTATTGTTTACGAAGTTTTTAAAATAAATGGATATTGATCCAAGTTTAATATTCATATCACATCTCAAGTATATTTTAGGTCAAATGTGTCATTTAAAAGTTAAAATTTGTGAAAGTACAAAATGAAAATGCTTTAAATTACAAAATTAACGTTTCACTGGTTTGTTTGTTTACATAAAAAGACTCGAGTCTTTGTTTACATAACACAGAATCAAAGCTTATCCCTGCATTCTTGGTTGTTAACATCAAATGAGTCATATTTTTAATTTTTAACATTAAAAATGAAAAAATATTTCTTTCGAAAAACGTGAACCAGTTCCTTTAATACAATTCTATATATAATTACAATTTTTTTTTCAAACTACACAAGCCTTGTAGAACTGGAGCCTAAGGCTATTTATCAGGGTTTTTTGGGTGTTGTTGCACGCACTGGAAATGCATCTTACAATGAGGCACTGCGTAGGAATATCATTTCCAAGAACATCACATGAACAGGTCATCAATACCTTAAAGCCCACTATTTTGCAATCAAAACATAAAAACTGAATAAATGGATAAGATACATAATCCACGACATTATACGTACCACGCGTATGATTATCGTAAAAATCAAGAAGGCCAAATCCAGTTATTCTAAAAATACAAACATCACCATGTTTATCGTCAGAAAAAAAATTAATTGCTATAGGCCTGTGGAATGTTCCTAAATGTACCAGTGAAAGCTATCTTAGTTCATTTCTAAGCGAATTCGGTCATCTCAGGCAATCAAGGGCGATGTCGAAGAGCGATGTTTCGACACCACTGCTTGTTTCTCAATCAGCAGAGGCGAGGAAAAAAGATTTATCGTATGTTTCATCGCCATGATGGTGACGTTCTAACCGCAAATGATTTTATTTGTCTTGAAATTTTGTTTGAAAATATAGACCTCTGAAATAGTTTGCCCTCAATCGCCGTCACATTCCACTGTCTGAATTACTTAGTAACCTGATGGAGGAATAGCCGTAACATTTCCACTGTCTGAATTACTTAGTGACCTGATGGAGGAATAGCCGTAACATTTCCACTGTCTGAATTACTTAGTAACCTGATGGAGGAATAGCCGTAACATTTCCATTGTCTGAATTACTTAGTGACCTGATGGAGGAATAGCCGTAACATTTCCACTGTCTGAATTACTTAGTAACCTGATGGAGGAATAGCCGTAACATTTCCACTGTCTGAATTACTTAGTAACCTGATGGATGAATAGCCGTAACATTTCCACTGTCTGAATTACTTAGTGACCTGATGGAGGAATAGCCGTAACATTTCCACTGTCTGAATTACTTAGTAACCTGATGGAGGAATAGCCGTAACATTTCCACTGTCTATGAATTACTTAGTAACCTGATGGAGGAATAGTCGTAACATTTCCACTGTCTATGAATTACTTAGTAACCTGATGGAGGAATAGCCGTAACATTTCCACTGTCTATGAATTACTTAGTAACCTGATGGAGGAATAGTCGTAACATTTCCACTGTCTATGAATTACTTAGTAACCTGATGGAGGAATAGCCGTAACATTTCCACTGTCTATGAATTACTTAGTAACCTGATGGAGGAATAGCCGTAACATTTCCATTGTCTGAATTACTTAGTAACCTGATGGAGGAATAGCCGTAACATTTCCACTGTCTGAATTACTTAGTGACCTGATGGAGGAATAGCCGTAACATTTCCACTGTCTGAATTACTTAGTGACCTGATGGAGGAATAGCCGTAACATTTCCACTGTCTGAATTACTTAGTGACCTGATGGAGGAATAGCCGTAACATTTCCACTGTCTGTGAATTACTTAGTAACCTGATGGAGGAATAGCCGTAACATTTCCACTGTCTATGAATTACGTAGTAACCTGATGGAGGAATAGCCGATGATTAGATAGTTATTTATCTTAAAGGTTCCAGTATTATCCTGGTATTATCTCCCTTTGCAAAAACAGATTCAGTTCCGAGTTAGAAGGCGCTAAGCTATGCAGTGACCCTCTTTTCCCAAGAAGACACTATCTACAAATCTTAATCAAAACCTATATGAATTCCAAGAATCCATGTACGTGGATGTACACAAATCCCAATAATCCATACATGGATGTACTAGTAAATCCCAATAATCCATACATGGATGTACTAGTAAATCCCAATAATCCATACATGGATGTACTAGTAAATCCCAATAATCCATACATGGATGTACTGGTAAATCCCAATAATCCATACATGGATGTACTAGTAAATCCCAATAATCCATACATGGATGTACTGGTAAATCCCAATAATCCATACATGGATGTACTGGTAAATCCCAATAATCCATACATGGATGTACTGGTAAATCCCAATAATCCATACATGGATGTACTAGTAAATCCCAATAATCCATACATGGATGTACTAGTAAATCCCAATAATCCATACATGGATGTACTGGTAAATCCCAATAATCCATACATGGATGTACTGGTAAATCCCTAAGATCCATACATGGATGTACTAGTAAATCCATATGTGGAATATGAACCGAAATTGGGATCTATACATGAATATGAATCCTAATCGCAATCCATATCAAATCTCTCTCTCTCTCTCTCTCTCTCTCTCTCTCTCTCTCTCTCTCTCTCTCTCTCTCTCTCTCTCTCTCTCTCCTGGCAAGGAGATCCTCTGAGTTCATCAAATTATACATTGCGGCCATCAGGTGTAAAGCTACATAAGAAAAAGAAAATTTGTGTCGAGATGCCAAATTCCAGATAAAATTTGACAACAAATTTCCATTAATGTTCAGGAGACGTGAGCAAATTGAGGTCTGAAGAAAAGTCCGCCTACTTCCAGAAACAGTTTATTTTTTTTATATTTCAATCATTAAAAGAAACGGTTTTTAGGGACCTAGATTATCCGAAGTCCTCCTCCTCCATGACACAAAAACAATTAAGTAGATCTTAAAACCGTCTAGTTGCTATCGATTTTTTTCTGTTTCAATGCAAGGTGAACCAAATCAGGCCTTTGATATTGTCAGCTGCATCCAACAAATTTAGATTCCAGACATCTTTTCCTCTGAAAGGTGTTCGCCGGTTTAGAACGATCTAACCACTTGTATCAACACGTGTGGTAGTCGTCTGACCCCCCTATGTATAGACTGGATCCCCGCTACACGGATCGTTTGAAAAATATTTTTCGGCATCATCACCGTAAGTATCTAGTTGTGTTAGGGCGACATGACATTAAATCTGTTTTTGCGGAATCTCTTTATCGATTTCTTGCAGCAAATAAAATATAGGATCGTCTTTGTAACTATTTATGGAAATGATGATTTTTTTAATCAAACTTTTCTTGGGAGGCGCGTGATAACGGATTGTTCGTTAAATGCATGTATACATACACTTTTGATTCTGTTTCAGATTTACTTCAGATCATGCATTCTATTACGCAAAATGTTAATTGATACTTATAATATCAAGATTTTATACACTGAATTTCGTTTTAAAAATCATTCATGGGGAAATGCCAATTATTTTAAAGTTTTGAATGAAATTGAAAACATGACCGCGGCTAGTGCCCATATCCGTCATTATGAGGCTGTCGTCGACTTTGGAGCAAAAGTTATTTTAAAACTTGGCACGATATTTTAGCGATACGCTGATTCGAGGACGTTCAGAATCAAGCCATGCGTAACTACTCGACTATTTCCGTTACCGCAATCTTATCGGTCACGGAAAAGGACGAGTGCGTGATCCGATTGACACGACGTTATTACAGCGCTGCGCCATCATCAACACATCCATTTATCGCTTCAATGTCACCGTAATACCACCTCAGTTTTGTTGTTACGTCTCTCCTTTTCTTACTATCAACTTTATCCTTCAATTTTATGATGCGCCCCCATTGTGTCCCTTTCCGAATTTCATAGCTGTTTTACACAAAATACTGCTTCTCCTAGGCACCTGATCCCACCTCTGGTATATCCAGGGGTCCGTGTTTGCCCAACTCTTTATTTTGTATTACTTATAGGAGTTATGAGATTAGTCACTGTTCGTTATCTTCGCCTTTCATTATTAATGAAATACCAAGGTAATTTTTTGTACCAAAATCCTATCCATGCGCATTTGAAATTTATCCGTTGCCTTTTGTTCAATTCTCGTCGTAAACTTTTTACATTCTAACTTTCTATCCAGAACTACGTGTCTGATTTAAACTAAACTTGGCAAAGGCATCTTTAGGGAAAGGGGACTCAGGCTGACTCAAATGTTGGAACATACGCCTTTCAAAGAGGAAGTAATTGGGAAATTGTGATCAGAAAGTGGAGTCGTGTAAGAAATTTTATCAACAACATGTGAACCAGAGGACTCAATTTTCCCCGTTATACTAGTAATTTCCTTATATAGGATGAATTCAAGTTTGTAGGAGGCTAATTTCATATAGAAATATATTGGGAAAATCTTTCAAAACTTCGCCCATGGGACTACAAAAGGGTTCGAGGTTTGTGTAAAAATGAATGGAAAAAACTTTTAAAATAGTCTTCTCATGAAACACAAGGGTATTTTTCTACAGAATTATGTGAGAGCATCCTCTTTTAATATAGATTCAAACCGGAAAGTCCCGCCGCCGCGTTAAACCTAAAACGTTTTTAAAAAACTCCAAGTTAAGCAAAAGTTACAGGTTTTTCCCTTCTAGATATGACCTTAAAAACCGAGGTATCATGCCACGGTAGGCGTTGGTAGAATAAGCAACCCTCACTGCTACGATCCATCGTCACAAACCACGGTTTTGAGTCCACACACACGTGATGATGGAGAGAATCGATTAGAAGCACTCGTGGGTAACCGACGATGGCTACGATCTTGAGCGCCAATTTGTGGTACAGTACAGTTTGTGACATCTCTAAATAAGTAAAATACAAACAAAACGCACATTTTTCTCGCCATGATTCGGATCCACCTAGTAAGAAATTTGCCAATACAATCTAACGTTGGGTCAAATGCTGTCTGACTTGTTTCATACCGATTGCTGGGCCTTTCTTGGCACAATGATTTTGACTACGGATGGCTCCGTTTGCCTGACCGGGATATTGGGCTCACGGCGGGTGGGGTCGGTCGATAGGGCATTGTTACTCCTCCTAGGCACTTGGTCCCACCTCTGGTATATCCAGGGGTCCGTGTTTGCCCAGCTCTCTATTTTGTGTTGCTTGTGAGAGTTATGAGATTGATCACTGTTCGTTGTCTAACTGTGTCTCGGGACAGGCCTTCACCACAGTTAGAGTGCCTCCCATATTACCCGCACCTACAAATAGAACCACAAAGTGTTCCCATGACAGCTTCTTAAAACTAGAACTATGAAGTGTTCCGAATACAGATTCCTAAAAAATAGAACTCTGAAGTGTTCCAAATGCAGATTCCTAAAAATAGAACTATGAAATGTTCCCCAGGCAGATTCCTACCATTAGAACTACGAAGTCTTCCCCAGGTAGGTTTCTAAAAATAGAACTCTGAAGTGTTCCATACGCAGATGCCAAAAATAAAAGTATGAAGTGTTCCACCGGCAGATTCTTAACAACAGAACTAATAAAAATTTTACTTTGAAGTGTTCCACAGGCAGATTCCTAAAAATAGAACTATGAAGGGTTTCTATATTCTGGTTTTTATACACTCACTTTCTAAAGAATGTTCAGGTATATTGTTATAACCCTGGTCCGTCTGTTACACTTTCTTCTTCCTCAAACTACTCTTTTATTATGCCCCTTCAAAGAAGAAGGGCATATTGCTTTGCATCTGTCCGCTCAATATCTTGAGAACCATTCACTTGATCATAATGGTATTTCATATGTGGGTTGGTTATGTGCCTATTGATTTTTAGGTCAAAGGTTAAGGGTCAATCCAATCTAAAGATAGGAAGACATTGTCCGCCCATTATCTTGAGAACAGACATCAAACTTGGTACATCCTAAGAAGTAGATGACCCCAATTGATTTTGGTGTCACATGTTCAAAGATCAAGGTGCTGTCCGCTCAATACCTTGAGAACCCTTTGTTTTACAGACATCAAACTCGGAACACTCGTACATCTTAAGGAGTACATGACCTCTATTGATTTTGAGGTCATGTTGTCAAAGGTCAAACTGGACATAGGAAGATGCTGTCCGCTCAATATTTTGAGAACCCTTTGCTTGAAAGACATCAAACTTGGTACACTGGTACATCATAAGGAGTAGATGACCGTACCCTATAAATTTTGGGTTCACATGGTCAAAGGTTAAACTGGACATAGTAATATATTGTCTCCTATATTTTAAGAATAATTTGCTTGATTGACACCAAACTTGGTATACCGGTACATCCAAAATAGATAACCCCTATTGATTTTTAGGCCACATGGTCAAACGCCAAGGGTCAATCCATTCTGGACATAGGAAATATTTTCCACTCAATATCTTGAATTATAATTTTGGCACTACTGTCAATTAAATGATTCATGTGTTTAACCTTTTTCAATTTGCACCATGGAGGGATTTATCTTTTACAAACATTTTTTGCTTTAAGTAGTAACCAATTAAGGAATATAATAGGTGGTGTTCTGCAGATGTGCAATAAGGCTTTGGAACTTTAAATTTTACCCAGGGGACGAAAAACGACGGTTTTAACTTTTTAAAAACCCCAACTGGTTCTCAGAACTCCTCTCACAATTTACGCAGTAGGAATCTTTCAGAAGATATTTGATGGAGTCCTGTAGATGTGGAATAAGTTTTCGAAATTTTCATTTCCATCCTAGGGGCCGAAGAGAAGTCAAAAACATCCCCTTTGGTTCCCAGAACTCCTCTTACATTTTACACACTGGCGAAATTAATCATCTTTCGGAAGATAATTTGTGGTGTCCATTGATGTACAATAAAACTTCAGAATTTTCATTTTCACCCTGGGGGCCAATTGGGGGTTGAAAAACGACGTTTTTCTAGAAAACAAACTTGGTTCCCAGAACTCCTCTCACATTTTATGCAGTAGCCAAATAATTTTTTGGGAGATGATCTGTGGTGTCCTTTACTGTGCAATAAGTTTTTGGAATTTTCTTTTTCACCTTGAGGGGAAATTCCAACCATTTTAAAGATATTTGAAGAATAAAAAAAATTATGGGGGTTTGGATGACCCCAGGGCACTTGCCCATCAGAATACTCAATGTGCATCTTGATATGTGCAGCAAAAATATACATTAGGGGTCATCACCTCAATGGTTTTAATACCTGCAGAACTTTAGCTCTCTGAAAAATTGTTCCGTCACAATATTTTTTCAGTTCTGCAGCTATGGTTTTTTTAAATATATATCATAACAAGGGTTTGGGGTGACCCAAGGCCACTTCGCCAAACAGAATATTCAATGCACCTTGACATATGCAGCAAGATATATATATATATATATATATATATATATATATATATATAAAGCACAAACAAACAATTATAACACCCAACCTTACGTTTACCCCTAGGATCTAAACGATACATGTGAAAATCAATTAATTAATATATAAAGCACTATAATCCAACAACACTCAACATCCAAAGTGTCGGATCTAATTGTAGCAGTTGGGTTATTTTATTTATCATGTTAATTTAAATCTTGTCTGTAATCAGTATTTCATATATAATTATAGATATGTGCAATGCAGTGCAGAAATGTGAACTCTGTCAGTATTACCGGTAGTACTTCTGAATGATTGTTATTTATTTTCATTGTTATAATTAATTGCGTGTTAACCTGTACATAACAACACCCCCCCCCCCCGAGGGCCCTTGATTGGTGAATAAACAATAAACATTGTAGATACGAGGTCAAATAAAAAAGGATATAAAAAGCACTAAAAATGACCAACGACACGAACAAGTATATCGCTGATGAAATGTAATGGGAGATCAGTTGCATACGTGAGTTTCCGTTACCTCAACTCATCATGAATCGCACAAGGCAGTTTCTAAGGTTTTATAAACAATATAATTAAATTAAGGAGGAGAGGCGGTAAAGACCTATAAATATGTAAAAAGTAGTACTTAGCGGACTTCGATGTTAAATTCAGGGTATAATAAAATGTAGTACTTAGCGGACTTCGATGTTAAATTCAGGGTATAATAAAATGTAGTACTTAGCGGACTTCGATGTTAAATTCAGGGTATAATAAAAAGAAGCCGATTACTTGTTCAAACATTTTAGAGAAAAACTTAGACCTTGTCCTAATAAAAGAAAAAAATATTTGTACTAACCTAGGAAATGTTAGGGGAAAAGGTACAGCATAGGCGGAGCACGGAGTCGGATAGAAAGAGAGGGGAGGGATAGTGTACGTATGTGCGCCGGGGATATGAAACGTTTAGAAAATGTTTGAATTGTTCCGGGGGCTTAGATAAAGGGGATGAGAACAGACGGGGAGATTTTCTCCACTTTTACCAGGGAGGGAAGAGGTGCGTAGTGTTGCATGGAGATTAAAAAGATGTTCGTGGCCTAGAATCTTTGAAGCCTTGGAGTATAGTTCCCCGGCAAGGTTGTTTGTCCTTGTTAAGGATTTGCATATATATGTCCTCGTACAACTTTGGAGGAAATTTGAAAGTACTGACCAATTCCATGCAGGTCTGAAGCAACAGGAGACGGGCACTGCAAAAAAATATATAAAAAAATGTTCATCAAGTTAGAAAACTTTGACATTTCGTCAGCCGTCACTGATTATGGAATTAAATATATTATTTCGGCCTAGTTTTTGAATTTATGTAATTCTGTAAAAATTACTTATGAACTTATTCAGGAAGGTCATTGTCAGTAACGTGTTCAGGTGAGCAAAATATGCTTGGTCTACTCTTTTGAATGGTCCACTGTATTGAACGCGCATGGAC
The DNA here is from genome assembly GCF_947568905.1 of Ostrea edulis. Taxonomy (NCBI): domain Eukaryota; kingdom Metazoa; phylum Mollusca; class Bivalvia; order Ostreida; family Ostreidae; genus Ostrea; species Ostrea edulis. The sequence goes on from NC_079165.1 coordinate 9,141,690, forward strand.
AAGTTTGCAGAGCTTCAGTAAATAGTCTACATATGTAAACAGCATGCAATAACCTGCAGTTTATAAGTATTCCTTGTTAAGGCGTATAACATGGCTTACAACATGCAGGTGATTGACTCCTTCGAACATTGGCTCCCCTAAGTGTTTACGTCACCTCGAGTAAACCTTGACCCCTAGATGCCAGGCTAATACCCCATTCCTAAAAAAGTATGATATGAATGATAAATCGAACAACTCTCGTTTAAATCCTGATAATAAAATTAGTTTACAGCTATTCATCGTAATTCTTCATATGTATCTATCATTGCTTGCATGAGATGATGAATGACACGACAACGCGCGTCGGAGCCTAGTGCATTATGGGAAATTCCGTACATCTCGTCATGTGGTAATATGGGTCAGATAAATTTCAGCGTAATGAGGTCTGTGGATATGTTGCAAAACGACTAATACATTCCACGGAACTGTTTATTATATAAATTGTAACGCTGTAGCATGGATCCATCCGACATGGGTATGTATAAATGTGATTATTAAGGCCTTTTAATCATTTGTCATAGATTAAGCACAAGTTAATCGCAGCTCGTTCAGAAAATAAACATTGGCTGACTGGCCGCCATTTTGAAGTATTTGGGGTTGAGCGTACCTGTAGCTGGGTTCATTGGGAACGTTTTTTACCCGATCTTCGATCGTGTATATTTGGAATGGAGTAATGTTAATAAACGTATTTGCCATATCGGTTAAGTTTAAATATAAGGAAAAGGGGGCGAATTTTGCCTCGTGGTAAAATCGAGCTAGGTCATGGTGCGCCTTGCGTTGGTTGCCCTCCGTTTGAACTCTGCGCGAAGACCGAGCAGGTAGCGGGGTGCCATTTTAATATAAAAAAGATGGAATAAACTGGTAAATCGATTTTCCCCCGTATGATCTTCCTTGATGTCGTTGTTTTTTTAAAAAAATCATATATTCATACATATAAACATAGGCCTGCATAAAGCAGCGATTATAATAATATTCATGTTTTATGTAAATATGAGCTTTAAGGCATTGATTTACCTGTAATTATATGACAGGTTGTGAAAATATGACACATACAGAGATAAAACACATTTTAACTCAAGGTTTAATTGTGATAAGATGTACATATCTCTAACCTGGATGGAGGTATAATGCAAGTTATTTACAGACACTGGTTTTTACTCATGTAAAGGATACAAATGCAGAACAGCATGATTTTAGGTGTGTATATATATCAATAGAACAAATCAAGTTTCCGTAATCAAATATGATTACAATGCCTAAGGCAGTTACTAGAAACATGTTTATACGGTAGGTCTAATTAAAGGATACAAATGCATGATTTTAATGATTTCATGAACTTAGGTATATGTATATAGATCTATATATAAATATAGATTATTATTACTAGCAGAGCAAAACAAGCGATCAAATATGATTACAATGTCAGACCTCTAGACAGTTGATAGAAATTGACATGATATAATGATTGTGAGTTGAATAAATACTGTGATTGAAACATTTTGTTGAAAAGCTAATATTTCATAAACATGATATTTAATTTTCAGATTCTCTAGATGGGGTGAGCAGCAACTCAAGCATGTCAACAGCTGCCAGCATTGGCATGGGGATGTCTCCTTCCATGGGAATCAGCTCGATGGCACAGATGGGTTCCCCTCCAGACATCAAACCAGACATCAATTCTCTCGTGTCACCCTCATTTTATCCCTATGGTATTCAGCACCCCATGTCCCAGTCACAGGCCTCCCCTGGGTCTCAGCCAATGATGTCACCAGGATTGCACTCGCCATCTTCATCAGTAACCTCACCCTCCATGATGTCAATTGGCTCCCCGGGATCTGCAGCCTCACCCCCAGGGACGAATCCTCACATGCCCCACACTAATCTCAACAGCAAACATATCTGTGCTATTTGTGGTGACCGGGCTTCGGGTAAACACTACGGAGTTTACAGGTATACTTCTGAATGAAATATATTCTGTATGAAAAAGAGAGCATTGTAACAAACTTGTTCAAGTGTTCAAAAGAATTTAATAAGAATGAAATTGATGATAGGGGGGAATGATATTTGAGAAATTTAAAATGTTACCAATTATTTGCTTTTGATGTGTGATTTTTTTATTGCCATTTATTTCTGCAGTTGTGAAGGTTGCAAAGGGTTTTTCAAAAGAACAGTTCGTAAGGACTTGACTTACGCTTGTCGGGATGATCGAAACTGTATCATAGACAAGAGGCAGAGGAATCGATGCCAATATTGCCGATATATGAAATGCTTAAACATGGGAATGAAAAGAGAAGGTATGCAACTAATTATCAGTGACTGTGAGTTTGCTCATTAAGGCAGAGAGAGTGTCTTCGGAAGCTTAGTGTTTCAACTGATAGCTTGTGTTTATACAAACTGCATGCATCACACTGTTGCTGTATATTAATATTGATATTATAGAACAGTTAAAAGTATTTTCTTTGAATGAATTTTTTTATTATTAATGCACGAGTTAGCAATAAATTTTTTTCCATTTATGAAGAGAATGATGGAAGAGTTTGGGCAAATTACAAAAGCAAACATTTTTAGAGTTTTAGAGTCAGTGTGACACTTTATGCAAGCTTGTGGTGTATTTATAACCAGATTTAATATATAAATTTTTATGGAAATTATGTCTACCAGCATATGCCACACACTTGATTGTTACACTGTACAGTGGAGCTTCCCAGGGCACCTGTTTTCATTTGACAGGCATGTTCAAATTACCTGAAGCACAAAGTTGGGAATGTCATATGATTGGTCTTAAGTGAAAATGGGAAATCATTAATGGTAGAAGTGTATCATTTATCATTGCTGAGTGTTGCATTGTTGCATGCAATGTCAGGGAGAAACTTGTGTGTACATACTGTATATACTCAACTAAAAGACCAAACATAGAGAAGGGGGGGGGGGATTGATGTCTGACTAATAGGCATGGGATTTCATCTTCAAATGAAGTAAGCTATAACGGTTCTGATAATTAAAACATAATGACATGTTGCATTCATTCAGATTTATTTGGATCACTTGAATTATCATTTCAGTCAACAGCATTTTAAGAAGGTGTAAGGAGTACTTGAAATGCTATGTAAATAAAGGGAAAAAACTTGGTAAACATGAATTGCAGTTTCTATATTTGTCAGCTGATATCTTGTACAGACGTGTCAGCTGATGTTTTGTGCATAGCATGCATTTAATGAGTTCTGAATAAATATTTGGGTAAGAAATAGAATATTTACATAGTAAAAAATAGTGAAATAAACATGGATGGTCTTGATTTGACAGGTTAGGAGAATCTTACTGAAACAGACATGCATTGATATCCAATCTGTGATTGCTTGGCTCATTTAAATACAAGCACATGATTTCACAATATTTTCATCTTTTCATTGTTTATCCTCAAAGTTATGCAACTATAGTTTTAAGGTCAAGAACTTGTGAAGAATTAAAAGTAGGAAAATAAAATCAGCCAATCACATATGACCTATTTTTTTTTTAAATAATGTGTAACTACTGTAAACAACTAGTACACACATGATTTTTATTTGTGAATGATCAATGGAAAACCAGACTTAGACGATAAATTTCCACAATTGAGTAGTCATGTTTTATTGTTTCCTTAGAATGTCATTTAAAGTGAAAGTTATATATGTTTCAAATTTGAGTTTTCCGAAAGCATATTTATTAATATGACATATACAGGTGATGGAATTTAAAGTCACATAAAAAGTATTAAAATCTGTATTCTTCAGGCAGGGGCAGGTCACTCTTATTTACACATTTTGAAACCAGTATACCTCTTAGTAATAAAGGTTAAAATGATGATTTGTAAAATAATTTCACACATTCAGGCCAAAAAGAAATTAGACTGATTTCTTTGGCACCACTGCATTTTATAGACTCGTAGCTACAGCACTGAGCAATTTTATCAACATACTGAAAAGGGGAATAGCTCAATTTTCTCTTTCAAACATCTAGTATTATAGAAGTGTACTATTAAATTAAAAGTTTACTTTTAGTATAGTAATTATTTTATGCATAATCTTTGATAAATATGTGTTTAAAAACATTGATTACCCTTTATAGTGAGTGATTTAAAATAAGTTGACAACCCCCATCCCCCAGCTAAAAAAAAAGAAAAGAAAAATCTGGTTGCTTCATTGAATGAATTTTTAGTCTGAGCAACTTATATTTATAGACCTCATCTCCTGAAACTTGAGTTTATTTTGAACTGAGTATTATATTTATGTTTTACTGGGTCAGCTTTTTGTAATTTGTCTTGTTACATTTATGTTACTTGGTTGCTGAAGGCATTGGTTGAGAAAAAAGTGAATGAGGGGTCTGCTTTGATAAATATTCCAAGACTTGCTGTTGCTTGCAAATCTCATGGTACTTTCTCACACACGTTTAAAGATGGTGAACAGTTACCTATGAAATAGTACTGAGAGATGAGTATATGCAGTACATTGTATGCTTATTTAGTGGATTCAAGACTTGCGCAGCATTATGTTTAAGTGAAATTCTTTTTTATGCAAGTTATTTGTTTCTGTTTGGTAGCCTTAAGGACAGGAGACGGTTACGGTCCGTTTTAATGACATTCTTCCTGACAGATTTTGAGGTCTATGTAAGGTTTATGTGTTATTTCACGTTTGCTTCATGTTGATATTACAGATGTTAAATGCAGCACCGATGCAGGGCGCCAAGGATCATGTACGTAGGAGTGGTAAATAGGTTAGAAGGGAGGGGAGAAAAACAAACAAACAACCGACTGTACATGTGTTTGGCATTTGCATTGAAATATCTCCATCTCTCTGCATTGAATTCAGAATCCTCTTTTTGAAATGTTTTTCTGCTGAAAATTGATATAGTCTTACATAAGATGTCACAACTAGAGCTTCCGGACACTTTGAGAATGCCAGCTTTAAAGCTTTGCTTTTAGAACATATAAAATTAAAAATTACTTTTTCCCTTTCTTCTACCTATTCATCAGATTAAGTTAAGTTTCACAGGCAAAGAGACAGGAAAAGAAATTTGATATGCAAAATTGAATTTCCAGTAAAAGAAAATGGAAATTTTAGGGCATGTATTGCCAAGCATATATTTACATGTTCTAGTACTAAACTATTGTAGTGACAACTCTCTGTGTGGACGGGTTAATACACTGTTATCTGTTAACTTTTCTTTCCAGTGACTTTTTTAGAGTTGGTGTTCCCTGATTGGTCCATTCAAAACTTTTCCAGGGCTGTGATTGGTCTAATTTTTACCTATTTACCACTTCTGCATGCCTGATTGAAAATACATGTATATATGTTACAGGTCCTTAGAATAAATGATGGGGATTGATATATTATAGGCTGTAAATTATGAGATGGGTTATTGTGATCATTGATTGATATATATCTAAAAAGGAGTCTATTTGAATTGTTACTTGAATTGGTGTTCTTTACTATGTGCAAAAGTCTCTGTTGCTCAACATCAGTAGCTTGCAAGTGCATGATTTCTTTTTATCTTCTTGCATAATACAAAAAGTATTAGAAAGCTAGTCATTCTTTTGGAATTTTCAAATTTGTTTGGTCTGTGAAATCGTACAGAGATTTGCTGTTTCTTAGGCATGGTCTTTAACATGTTTGAATCTAAAGAAATGTGGACAGACCTGTCTACTCTGTAGTGTTAACAGCATGCATTGTGTTACTGGGCTTAGATTTGTAGTTCAGCTGAAGACAATTTACCATACAGTGATTTACCAAACTGAAGATTTTGATCTGAATTTATCGTGGTCTTTGCTCACCTGCCACGGTCAAAGAATTCCAGAATAATTTTGATGAACATTTGATTTGTCTAACAAAATGATCACAGTTCTGCAATCTCTTATTTGGATAAAATATTGCACTGCACATTAAATCACCAAATCTAACTCCAAATATCCATCACTTTTAATTCTGATAAAATCAAGTGTGTGTGAATGAATTTTGTTCACTAAGAATGGTTTTCTTAGATCTGGGACTCTATCAGCAGATGTGTGTTAAAGAACTAAACATAGGTGAGCAATGCTGCCTTTTCTGGGCTTGTGTTTGTTTGTGATGACAGGAACTGTGTTTTCGTTGACAGCTGTACAAGAAGAGAGACAAAGGGTGAAGGAAAAGGGAGAGGGGGAGGTGGAGAGCACCAGCAGTGCAAATTCAGATATGCCGGTAGAGAAGGTCCTGGAGGCTGAATTAGCAGTGGAACCAAAGACAGACACCTATATAGATGCCCAGGTAATGTTGAGCTTTCGATTTCTTTTGACTTGCACTTTAAACTCTGGAGCATTCTATTTAAAAAACACTATACGGCATAATACTGCTATAAGAGCAAGGTAAGTAATTCTGATTGTGAACGTAACATCAGTCATCTCCCATGACAAATAAAACTATAATTATAGTGAATTATAAGTAGTGGTGTAAAACTATATGGGAGATAAAAATGGATTGTCGGAATAATTGGAATGACAAAACTGTAAATTTCGAATGATAGGATGATACTTTTTTTGTCAGAAGGGACAACTTTGAGCTCTCTAATGAACTAGCTAATCTAAGTCCCAAGTTATTGCTCAAGGATAATAATGAATTGTCATTTGAATGTACATCATTTTCACTACTGTAACTCAAAAAGACACACTGTTGCTGAGTGATTTCATACATGTAAGATAATGATCATTGATGAATGAGAATGTAAGAAAAACTGTTAACTGATGAGCAAAGGACATGGATTTTATTTCACCTATTACTTAGGTCTTTCAGATAGCATAAGTGCAGAGTCAAAGGTCAGTGTGAAAGTGAGATGACATAAAAAGACTATATTTGGAAGTGAAGTAACATACAGAGCACCTGTTTCTTCCATTGCATTATTGAGATAATTCAGACTGACAGCATAACTGGCATCAGTGTGGATCAACGGTCAGAGTAAAGGAACATCTTGTGTGAACTTGTAATGACATGACTGACCAGATTGATGTAACCAGTCTTTGTAATGACTGACCAGATGATGTAACCAGTCTTTGTAATGACCTGACTGACCAGATTGATGTAACCAGTCTTTGTAATGACATGACTGACCAGATTGATGTGACCAGTCTTTGTAATGACATGACTGACCAGATTGATGTAACCAGTCTTTGTAATGACATGACTGACCAGATTGATGTAACCAGTCTCTGCAATAATTCACCAGTTTGTTGATCATGGTTATTAGATTTTTCATCTGGCTTGTAAAATTATTTTCCAGCTAATGAGTAAATTACGTATGGGTTAGTGGGTTAGTGATTTGAAGTATCTTTTGTAAAAACCATGTATTATGTACAGCATTTGTTAGTGAAACAACAGTGTATATGGGGACCTGAACTTATTCACAAAAACCTGACTTATTAAAACAGGAACTATTTTGAAAATCTGTAAATGGCAAGTTTGGACTTTCCTTATCAAGATGTCAACAGCTGTTTCTCATCTTTGAAATATTTTATGGTAGGAAGTACCGGTAGTATACGTATGACACATCTCATTAATGCTAATACAAATGCCTCATTTATTTGAAATGATTTGTGTTAATAAATGAGGTCTGATGTAAAGAAAGAGCAGCTGGTTACCTAAGAGATAACAGTGAAACTGGGCTAATCTTTGAATACACAACATACATGTGTATCCCATGAAGGACTCTCTGATACGCAGAATGCTGTCATTGTTTCAGGGATCCAGTAACACATTTTTGAAAACCTGCGTATATACTTTGAATTCTGTAGTACAAGTTCTATATATTTTAATGTTATCGATGCCCTTAATATAGAATTTGAAGGACAAATGATGCATGCTGAACTCGCTTCATTAATTCTGTGCGATAAAAAAGTATGTATAGATGAAAAATCTCTACAAATTTTTTGTAAAGCAGGTAAAGAAAAATTGATTATCACCAACTGGTTGTAACATGTACTGTATTCAAAATGTTTTGTTACATGAGGCCTGACATATTGCCCTCAGGCTAGGGAGGACACGAGGAACTGTTGCTTGAGTAGATGTTCCCGTTTGGAATGTCATATTTCAAAAATTCAGCCTTTACCAAAACCCACAGGTCCAAGGCCAGTAAAACCAGCTGGGGTCAGTAAATGATAAAATCAAACAAGTCCTACAGGCCTGTATTGATTTTTCATCTCAAAATATTTTTTTAATAGAATACACTACGTGTCTCGCTTTGGATAAAACTACAACACCTTATAAAGCCCCAAGAAGTTACGACTAATAAACAACTTGTACAAAGTAGAGCTATTTTTATATTATGATGAATTAATTGATGAACAACCTACATGCACTTTTAATGTTAAGTAAGTAAAAAATGGCATTCAAAGCTCTGAAGTATATATAAAATTACAAAATACAGGAAGATAGATATGATAATTGAGTTTAACCATTCTTGATTATGGTACACTTGTTCTGACATTCTGATTCACACGTACAGAACATAAGGGACCTCCTCATTTTTAAGGGGACCTGTAGATTTCATTGACTGGCAGGTTTTTCGGGCCGGTGATATAAAAAAAAAAAGTTTTGGTAGAGACTGAAAAATTTCAGTTTTTCTGCGATTTTCTCCCCTAGGAGCCAGCAAATACTAAATGAAATTGTTTGATCCCTGGACTCAAACCCTCTCTAACAAGCTAAGATTTTCTGTCATTACCGATCTCTGGATTCGAACTCACTCTAATAAGCTAAGATTCTGTCATTACCGATCTGTTGTTGGTAACGCCTCTTGGCTACCAATGGGTATAACCACAAGACATTTGAATAACAAACTTTGCAAAATAAAATGTGAATCAAGGGCACCATATCGGGAGTACTTCAGGATAAAAGTATATTGTACTTTCTAAGAAGGGGGGTGGGGTATTCAATACTTTTCCTCAAAGTTTTGCAAATTCTCAGCATTATATTTTAACATTTGTGTAAACATTAAAGTAAGATATGCCATTGAATTTAAAATTAGGAATTAGATCTGCTTGTATCCTCGCTACACAAACATGTAACAATATCACATTGAGGGTCGCGGGTGTAGAAGTGTGTGTGGGCTCCTTTGGTAGTTGCAGGTAGAAGGTAATTTCTTGTTGGTCGTATGGGTAGCATGTAGCGGATCAACATGGAACATTTTGACGGGAAATTCCCGTCCTTTACTTATAGCTCTTGTCACAACACATACTGTTCCTGGTCTCTATACTCATAAAGAATTGGCTCTTTACTTACACCATAGTATTCTTCCACCAGTGCCCCGTGGTATTATATACAACAAAGGAAAAGCTGACGTTTCCAAGCAACCAGTTGAAATTTCTGCAGAAGTGATTTTGTTGGCTGACAAGGTCACTGACATGACCTCAAATGAGATGTTGTTAGAGCCTTGTGTAGTGCACTACGTGAATGGATCTAAGGATCTAATTTGATAATTGTAAGGCCAAAAAGAAAAAAAGACCTGTGGTGAGATTTAAGGTCATAGGACAGGATAAAAGGTCAAGGCACAGTAACATTTGAATAAAAAAATTCATGTTCTCTTTGTAAAATTACCTTTCTCAGATGATTTCTAAAAATATTTCTAAATGGTTCAAAGGGTGTTGTATAACATTATAAATTAATCAACCATGTAGTGGACTCCGACTGAAGGGCAACATTCCACTACTTGTTACAGAATGTATTGATTTGAGCATATTTTATTGTATAAATATACACAGGGATTAGTTACAAGTTCTAGCAACTTAGGAAACTTCTGCCGTATACAAAATATATTATTATAAATACCTGTACAAATCAAGATTGTCGTACCGCAAAACTACAATAATTGTTAGAATATACATTACTATTTTTAAATTAATATACAATATGTGTGTAGATTTATGTGTACCGATATTCATAAGTGCATAATTAGGCATAAAATGAAAAATACGTTATATATAAATGATTATGTTGGTCTGATTAAAACCTGTAAGAGTTCACAATAAACTGCTGGATTTCTGGACTGCTTTGAAAATATAAAAATTCACATCATTTGAAAAATATTCATTTCCCCATAATAAAAGGTGGGTATCAACAACAGCAATATTATTTAGCTGAAGCAGTTCATTAAAAAAAACCCAGATTTCTTGCTTGAGTGTACCTTTTGCATACAAAGAAGAAATGATGGGCATCTTCAATATGAACACATGTACAAAATGTAAGAAACTCAATTGATTTCTGAATCTAATTGTCAAGGTGAAATGTACCACATCTAAAGGTCAAGGTGAAACCTGTACTATATCTAAAGGTCAAGGCTAAACATGTACTACATCTAAAGGTCAAGGTGAAATCTGCACTACAGACTAAAGGTCAAGGCTAAACATGTACTACATCATAATCCGTTAACTGTAAGAAATAGTCCACTAAGTTCTGGGAACCGTTATATTGGGTATATGTGAAGGCATTTCATGTTGCCAGTTAAGTATTTGAACTACTAAGTTGTAAGTGAACAAAGATAATTTAAAATGCAAAGATGTCAATTATCAAATTCAGCAGGTTAATTGTTATTTTAATTGGCCTGTGGTAGGAAAGTGATTAAATGTAAATTAGAGTTATTGACCCTTCGAGTCACTAGGCTGCACTTTAAGGTTCTGCAACATTTGCTGATTAGATTGTTATAAATAAACTGGACCCCATCATTGTATCCACAGGTAGTTTTGAAAAAAGAAGGAAATGCATGAATACATTCTGAATAATTTTCTGTAATTGATTGTGTTTTGTTTTATTTCACTGATCAGGTTCAATATGCAAAACGTTTTTTAAATTTGTAGAAACAATGATTCTGTCATGTCTGCTGATGAATTTGGAATGGTTTTTAGGAATATTTGAAGTGCTTGGGAAAAATTTAAACAGCTGTTCATGCCATTCGTCAGATTCGTTGAAATTTCCACATCGTCATTATTTTCACATTTCCATCATTCTTTTCACATGTTCAGAATTGCTGTAGACCTGTTGCAATAATATTCCGTCTAAATGTGATCTGTCATGTGAGAAACCACTTTATGTGCCCTCTGTTTTTAACATTTTATGTTAGCTCTATTATGGTTAATTGTGTCACTTATTAATTAGTAATTGTCAAAGGCCAAGTACAATAAGATAATAAACATAAATTTCAAATATTTACTGACGCATAAATCTTCGGTGGGAAACTGCAAGATACCTTTGGAAGAAGGAAAGAAAATGGTACAGTAGATGTTTCTCGATCTTCCAATTTTGTCTTTTGTGGCCCCCCCCCCCCCCCCCCCCCCCCCCCCCCCCCCCCCCTCCAGAATTTTTAGCTCACCTTAGCTGAAAGCTCAAGTGAGCTTTTTTTGATCGCCTATTGTCTGTCGTCTGTCTTTCTGCCTGTAAACTGTTCACATTTTCGACTTCTTTTCCAGTACCATTACCAACCAAACTTGGCCAATAGCATCCTTAGGTGAAGGGCTTTCAAGTTTGCTCAGATGAAGGGCCATGCCCCTTTCAAAGGGGAGATAATTACAAAAATGCAAAAATAGGGTGGGGTCATTTGAAAATCTTCTCAAGAACCACTGAGCCAGAGTAGCTGAAATTTACATGAAAGCTTCCTGACATAGTGCAGATTCAAGTGTGCTCAAATCATGGCCCCCAGAGTAGGTTGGGGCCACAATAGGGGATCAACGTTTTTCATGGAAATAAATAGAAAATCTATAAAAATCTTCTCAAGAACCACTGGGCCAGAAGAGCTGAGATTTACTGGGCCAGAAAAGTTTACATTTATATGAAAGCTTCCTGACATAGTGTAGATTCAAGTTTGTTAAAAGCATGGCCCCTAGAGATAGGATGGGGCCATAATAGGGGATGAAAATTTTACATACAAACATATGGAAAAATCATTAAAAACCTTCTGAAGAATCACTGGGCCAGAAAAGTTTACATTTACATGAAGTCTTCCTTACATAATGCAGATTCAAGTTTATTAAAATCATGGCCCCTGGGGGTAGGATGAGGGCCCACATTAGGGGCTGAAAGTTTTACATACAAATATATAGAGAAAATCTTTAAAAAATCTTCTCAAGAACCATTGGGCCAAAGAAGTTTACATTTACATGAAAGCTTCCTGACATAGTGCAGATTAAAAAAGTTTGTAAAAATCATGGCCCCTGCGGTAGGTTGGAGCCACAATAAGGATAAAAGTTTTACATGCGAATATATAGGAAAAGTCCTTAAATATGGGCCAAGGTGAGTGATGTGACCCATGGGCCTCATGTTACATCAGGGCTTTCAATAACTTTTATAAGAAAAGGTGATTTCAGTAATTTGAAGTGGAAGGAGAGACTGTTTAAAGCTGTCTCCAAGGAGCAAAGGTTCAGGGGGAAGGGGTTGTTACAGCAGATTTGATTTGGTGCATTTAAATGCATTTTTTAGGCATCATGATCAGAGTTTATCTAATGATAAACATGAACAAAGGTTTAATTGAATGCAAAACACTTTTAATGAAATCTGATTCATTATTTTACAGAATACTGTATACGTAAATGTAATTAACTTTCTTAAAGTTTCATTTCTCATTCAGCACATGTACATGAAATGTATTTGAATAATTCAGAAATTCTCATTAAGCAAGTGCCAGAAAGACATGATGGAGTTAATTCTAATTCAGATTGAAGGCCAGAAAAAAGTCAGAAAATGCAAAACTGTTTGTGCAAATCTTGGTTCTTGTTGTTGTTAAGGAACAGATGCTTTTGCTCTAAATATATATTGCTACTTAAAGCTTTGGAGATCGCTGATACGATTACGAATGAAAACATCCGAATTATCCACGTATAAGACATCATTTACTTCCGTATTGAACCTCTTTTGAGAGCTCGTTTTTGCTGGCCAGATCAGCCTGGCCCGAAAGTCTGTTATTTTGGGTTGTCTCTGCTTTTTCTGGAAAATTTTTTGCTTGATTATGGATGAGGTGTTGAACTGGGAAAATTTTGTCTGGTTACGAATGATGTATACCTGCTGCAAAATTCTATCCACAAAAGACTTCCAGTTAATAAACTTGCGTGCAGAAAGTGAAAGTTAAGATTAAAATAAAAACACTATTTACTGTAGATGTATTTAATTTCGTTGGGGAAAGTTCCATTGTTTTTTAAGTGAACATGATTTTGTGCGGATTAATTTTCATTGTTTGTGATAAGTTAAAAGTTGCATATATTCCGTATGAAGTATAAATAATGTCGCATATCTACAATCCTATCTTGCATAAATACCATTCTGATACACAAACAATTTACATACCATTTGTTTAACGAAGTGTGTCATCGTTAACATCTATTCACAAACAAATCATTACTCAGCGATCTGTGTAAGCTTGGATCATTGAATTGTTGTACTCAAGCCATTAGAATGTTTAAAATGTTTATATTGTATTCCGTTCGTCAATGAAAGTTGTAAAGAAATCGGACATCGGTAGAAACGAGGCTCATGTCCTCGCCCTGCTTGGTGTTCATAGGGCACATCAGAACAAGAATTTCCTCGACCTGCAACAAAATAACCATATTCAAACAATATTTAACCCCCACCCCCCCTCAAGTCAAATGGAAGAACATCACCCATGTGATCGTACAGTTAACATGAAAATTAAAATCTTTTGCAAAAAAACAAAACAAAGTGTAGTATGTGGCTCAGCTGTTGGTCACCTGAAGAAGAGCGTGGATACTGACATAGCACTGGTGGATCAACAGGTGTCTTAGAAATGACATTAAGTGTGACATGCAGATGAGTTTCATCTCAGCGACATATTAGATGCACTGTCTCTCACCTGCTTATAACTCTACCGGCACTTTGTCGTGTTAATATCAGTATTTAGTATCAGAATTAGAATCAATAATAGTTTTATGCAATATTTTAATATTTTTTTTGGTATAGATTCTTTGAAAACTGTATTGTAGGCTACAGGTGTATTTATGAGTGTCACATTTGTTTCCTAAACCATGGTTTGTACCAGAACAGGAAATGGTGAAATATTAAGTAACAGACTTCAATTTAAATGTCTGTCAATGTATGATTTAGTTTTTTATCCCCGTAATACAGACATACTTTGATGTATACAGAAGTATAAACATATTTCACAGTTAGCACAGTTGTTTTGGATATAAAGTTAAGAAATGAATTTTTAAAAATATATGAGGGCGTGAACTGTGACACTTCACGCCATCATACATCATGAACAATGGGACGGTACAGTGATGTCTATACGTCTGTCTGTTCGTGGTTTTCTGTTTCTATTTTCATTTCTCTGTCAGATTATGACATATCAAGCTAAAATTTGCTATATATATTATGTATCATTTCTGTACTCTAGCTGACACATCTTGGGATAAAGGGCCAAACAATTGTCATAAATTTGGAATGAAATTTTTTTTTGTTTTCTGACAAACACCTCATAAAGCATATATAACTACATCAATGTTGAAACTAACTTTGTCGAAGAGCTTTGATAGAGGTGTAATGTTTGGTATCAATAGTCTATAAATTATTTCAGGTAGGATAAAAAATTCAGATTCCTGCATTATTTCATTTTGAAATTGTAAATTTAAAATGAAATGACTTCTGTTGCAGAAAGATGCAGTGACAAATATTTGCCAGGCGGCGGATAAGCAACTCTTTACCTTGGTGGAATGGGCCAAACGAATACCTCACTTTACTGAGCTGCCTTTGGATGACCAGGTCATTCTACTGCGAGCAGGTAGGCCATTCACCTCAGCATGTGGTCAGCACCAGCTGTAGATTATAGAAACCAAATATCTGTATAAAAAGTTTAAAAAGAAGGCCCTGAAAATACTGGATGTTGCATTTTGGCGGAGCAGGGCATTTGTGTAAAATTACAAATTTCTGGTTTTTATACAGCTTCACTCATTTCAATTCATTTGTAAGCTGATTAATTTTGTCATTGCAGAATGTTTTTGTTCGATAAGTTGATCTCTGTTGTGGATGTATTAATATGTCTCATGATTATGTATTGTGAAAGGGGAAGAACTCTTATCATATTTAATAATTGCTATTATGCTCTGAATCTTTGCAGGTTGGAATGAACTCCTAATAGCCGGCTTTTCACATCGATCCATTGTGGTTAAGGATGGTATACTGTTGGCCACAGGTCTCCATGTGCATAGAAGTAGTGCCCATCAAGCGGGGGTGGGAACCATTTTTGACCGTGTCCTCACAGAACTTGTTGCTAAAATGCGTGAAATGAAAATGGATAAAACAGAGCTGGGATGCTTAAGAGCTATAGTTCTCTTTAACCCAGGTATGAGGTTTGGGTCCATTGATGATGTGTATGTAGGTCTTGTACAGTAGTGTTGACACGTTTACTTTCCTTGATGATTGAAATATAGCATGTCTGAGTAAATACTAGTTACCTGATGTAATTAACAAAGTGTTTAATTTTTGACTTTGTAGATGCTAAAGGTCTCTCTGCTGTATCAGAGGTGGAACAGTTGAGAGAGAAAGTGTATGCTTCACTAGAAGAATACTGCAAAATGCACTACCCCGACGAACCAGGGCGATTTGCCAAACTACTGCTACGATTGCCAGCACTAAGGAGTATAGGGCTCAAGTGTCTGGAACACTTATTCTTCTTCAAATTAATTGGTGATACTCCAATAGACACTTTCCTCTTAGAAATGTTGGAGAGTCCTTCCCCGAGCAGCACTTGATGAGGGAACATCACCTTCCCTTCGTTATGTGTAGGGTGTGGAGACATTTTCTCAAAATATATTGTCAAAGCAACATCGTGTTGTGTTTTAAAGTCATGAGTTACTTTTGATGGGCCTGTGCACAAATTCTGATTTATTTAGCGGGCTTACACCGCCTGTTGATCTACCAAAACAGGAAGTTAGTCCTTTTAATGTCTTTGGATAATTTTTTTCTCTCTTTTCTTCCTCCTTTTCCCCCGGTGTCAGGCTATTATTCGTGCTAAATTTATGTCATATACTACTGTCAAATTAAGTGATTAGTTAAATGTATTGATTTTTATTATTAATGCATTTTTAATGAATACTGTTTTTCAATCAAAATATTCTTGTAACTGAGTATGATATTCAGAACTAAATTGAGATGAAACATCTTTTAAGTCGTATTCATATCATTTATATATATAACATTTTTCATAGTCTTTTCATTATTTTCATAGTCATTTATGGGTTTTTTAAAAAAAAAATTAAGAATTTAGACTTTACAATGTTTCAAGTACTTAGATTGAACAGTGGATACGTTTTTCACAGAATTATGAAATGCCATAGAAATAAGTTTATCCACAGTACACAAACAGATTGAAAATATTCTTGTACAAGATGTTATTTTTTTGCAAGTGTTTCAGTCTATGTCACAGTTAGAAAATATGAAGGTAGGATTATGTTCCGTAGACAGGTATGAATAAGATTAACTCCGTAGTTGTGATAAGGGGTTTTCTTCTTGCAAGATTATAACTGTACTGAAGAAATTCTTGGATTTGTGTGGGAAATGTTTGATATTTGCAAAAGATTTTCATTCAGAATTTGCATAAGAAATATAGAATAGTGTGTGGCCATTTTATCCGTGAAGCTTTGACTTTCACCCAATTAAATGTATACATAATGGAGTCTCTGCACAGAACATTAATGAAATGTTTAAAATTGTTCTATAGACTGTTCTCTCATGTTGGATTTCGTGTTTAGCATTTACAAAAAACACTACATTACTGTGATGTAAAGGAAATAATAGATTTTTACATACTGTTTTAACCACTGGCAATCAGGACATTTTTTTAAAAACTTTATTACATGTACTGTGAGGTTACCTTTTTATTTACTGTGAATCAGGAATTTTTGTGATTATTTGGTATCTTCAATTTATACACAAAAAGAAATGTCCAGGAGCGATACTTTATTAATAGTTATAGGCATCAGAAATAATCTAGAGAACTAAATATTTTCACTTGTTTGCATTCATGCAAAATATACATGAACGATGAAACATCATAAGTAAGATGGGAGCTGCACTGTGCGTGCTGTGAATCTTGAGAGGGATTGACATTGTAGTAAGAAACGTTTTTGAGCGCTCTTATTGCTAGAAATCAATTTCCTCAGTTTTAACTATTGAAGTACATCAAAGATAAAATCTTAGATATAAAATTCGATGTTTTGTATTATGATATCAGTGCGACCCCTCCCCTATAGCCTCAACACATCTTGTATATTCATTGGTGAGGACCACGGTCAGTACCCTAGTTCCATGTTAATGGTCTGTCTTCTACTCAGTTCATTTGTAGAAAATATTTTAAAATGATTTTCCGAGAAATTCTTTATTTGTGGTTGATGATGAAGTGGATTGGTGCAGAAATAGTGCTATGTTTATTCTGTGAGCAGGATGAATGTTACTTAGTGTGTGTGATTTTGTCCAGATGGCATGCATCTGAATGTTATTATGTTAATATGAATTTCAGGCATTTTAGCTTAAATGATTATATAAAAAAAAACCCTGACCTGGTACTACAAGTGTTACCAGGTTTTGTTCTGCTATTTTGACTGTTATTTTGACAATGAGTACATTTTGCTACGTGTTTTGTTTTAACATGTAGTGGAAGAATTCTCAGTCTATTTGAGGAAAATGTACTAAGAGTGCAAAATTGTGTATTTTGAAGAAATAATTGTTCAAAATTTTTATGCACCCAGAGAACAACATTTTTGGGTTACAGGGAATGTGGAAACTTGTATTTTAGACATGGGTTGCATGACTTGAGACTTTTAGAAAATTTAGGATCACGGGGATTAATAGTATAAAAACTTTGAGCTATACCTATTAAACTGTAGTAATTTAGGACTGATAGTGTGATAAGCAGGTTAACGGGTATAGAAGTACACTAAATGTTTGTAGGTCCATTCCGTAATCAAGTTGGCTGTTTCTTTAGCAGTAGTGATCATATAGAAAATGTTCAAGTTACAAGAAATGGATTCCAAATTTTCAGTGTAATAATTTTGCAGTATTTCCATTTTCCCCCTGTTGGCAGTGCCCTGTGGGCATCGGTCCCAGAGAGACAACTTGTTTAAATGATTTAAGGAATGGGAAAAAAAACCAAATCAACAAATTTTATACAAACAGGTTCTCTTTTCCCTTTTTATAAAGGTGGGTGTTTTAGGGGCATTTGATGCCCTGGTATTTGTTAAGGTTTTTACTGTTAAGTGCTATCTTTTATCAGATCATGTGTATATATTGTACATTATTCATTTATGTAGATGAAATTGTTATTTTACATAAAAATACAGTATGTCTAATTCTTGATTTGAGTCTGTTGTTGAAGATTTGTAGGAATCGGGACCTGTAAGCTGCGACTTAGCTCGAGGAAATTGAGGTGATCCGACTAATGTAAATTCAAAAGACCATGCTGTGAAATAACCTGTTTTTACATGAAAAAAACCCACCAGAACATCGCGAATTTCCGAGGGGAAATGTCTTGATCTGAAGCTTTTTTTTTTCTTCAAGATATTTTCTTTATTGGAAAAATAGGAGGAAATTCTCCTCTCAGTTGATATTATGTGCATGTTATTGAGTTACGGGACTTTGATTGTTACATTTAGCTTTTCGTGATAGGAGTAAAGCCTATAGATTTATAGTAAATGTTAAAACCGGAGACGGACGTGGGCGAAACTATAAAGAAACAGTATACTGTAGTTATAAGATTGTAAAATGGGTTATAGAAATACTCGATGTTGTTTATAAGAATGATTTCCTGCTCTCGGTAGATGAAGTTCTAAAATGTTCTGACGTTATAGAAGAAAAGATATGGCGAGCAGAAACAGAGATAAAGTGAATATGCAATCGGAACTCCTCGAATATAAGATGCGTTGTTGGATATTGCGATTGATTTCGCCTTCGAATTGGCGGACGGTATAAGATTGATTGTTCGAGGATTGACCATACTACAACCGGATTTTTGTCTTCATCGAAGAGGATTTCACATTTGTTGATAAAAAAACCCCAACGTTTTGCTAATCGAGACGACAAAGGTTATGAACCATGAGATGACCACACGATGCCAACTGGTCAGTTTATCATGACATGCGTCATATCTTTTACATATACATATCTGTTTTGAAATGGAAAACAAGTTTGGCTTTAATACGAGGTCGAGTCAATAAGTAACCAGCCTATCCCATTTCCGATTGACCGAGACGGTCACGATTTTCATGCCTAGTTTCAATACATGTTTTATACCTGGGTACAAAATTGCACGCGTAATGTCAAACATGGCTAGTGATGCAAAGGTATGCTTTTCATCTAAAGTTGAGTACCGTGCCATAATTCGGTACTTGTATTTAAAAGGTAAATCAGGCAAGGAAATACACGGCGAGTTAGCCGATGTTTAAGGGTCTTCTGCATCATCTTATGCTCAGGTTAAATTCTGGATAGGGGAATTCAAACGCGGTAGAACGTCTTTAGAAGATGAAGACAGGTCTGGATGCCACCGACGAAGTAAAGTGTAAGAAAGTTCAGGATCTGGTACACTCTTGATAGGCGAATTCAGGTGGAAGAAAAAGCGGAGGCATTAGGCATTTCACATGGTAGCGTTTCAACAATCTTACATGATCGTTTAGGTATGTGCAAGCTAACAGCCCGTTGGGTCAACAAATCCCTTAGCGATGAGCAAATGGCAACCAGAGCATCAGTATGCAGCGCAATGTTGAAGCGTTTTAGGTCAAAAGATTATTTTCTTTTGCGTATGGTGACTGTAGATGGGATTTGGGTTCATTACTATGAGCTAGAGAATAAATCTCGGAGTCGTCAGTGGATAGGGCCTGGGTCCCCGAAGCCAAAGAAGTTCAAGACGCAACCGTCTGCTGGCAAGGTGATAACCGCAGTATTTTGGGACGCAAAAGGCGTTATTATGTTGTACTTTTTACCCAAAAAAGTACAATAACTGGAGTGTACTATGCAAACTTGCTAGACAAGCTCAGAACCGCCATCCTTGAAAAACGCCGAGGTAGACTCTAAAGGTGTTTTGCTGCAACAGGACAACGCGAAAGTCCACACAAAGTTGCAATGGATGCTGTAGAGCGAAACGGGTATGAATTAATACCACATCCTGCCTATTTGCCTGACACAACTCCTAGCGACTTCTTCCTATTCCTAAACTTGAAAAAGGATGTCCGGTCTGACGAAGAAGTCGTGACGGTAGTTGAGTAGTGGGTCAATGGAAAGGACCTTGACTTTTTCAGTTCGGGGCTGATGGCACCGTTGGTCTAAGTGCATCACACTAGAGGGCAGTTACATCGAAAAGAAGAAGTGGATCTCAACCGGAAATAAGTTAGGCTGGTTACTTATTGACTCGCCCTCGTAGTTGTAAAATACTGGCTTTGGAATCTGGATTTCTGGAGAGGAGAGGTCAAAACTTGCTCTACGAAGTTGTGTAAGGGTGGAGTGTAAGATTATAGTTGAGTTAATGACCTTGCAAACTTTCAGAACAGAGCAATTGCGACTGATCGTTACGGTTAATCGACAAAGCATCTTAAAGTTCGATATGCCTTCATACTAGATGACAGTTCTGTGAATGATTGTATTGTATCTTGTATAACGTCCCTCTCGAGAATTTTTCACTCCTGCAGATATCACCAATACCAGTGAAGGGCTTCAAATTTAGGCCTATGTTCTGCGCTTACGGCCATTGAGCAGTAAGGGTTCTTTAGCGTGCCACACCTACTGTGACATGGGACATCCGTTTTTAAGGTTATCTCCGAGGACCCGTGACATTCACACCTGATTCCGAGCGTTTGGTGTTGGAACTGCCACTACCTGTTTTAACAACTTAGGTCTGTCGCGGCTGGGATTCGAACCCCGACCGTCCGCATGCGGGGCGCTGTACCTCTAGACCACAACGGTTCGCTGAAAACACTGCTTCGATTCATGCGATGGGAATTTAGCTTACATGAGCGCTTCTGATCGAAGTTCGTCCATCGTGGGTATGTCATCTTTCCTTGGCACACAGGGAGATCCAGACGGAGGGTCGTGCCCCCGTTCCCTTGGTACTAAGGGCTTTCTGAAATACAAACCCTGGTTACAATTAAGATTCAAAATTCTTATTTTTGCGCATTTAAAATTTAGCACAATCACAGTTGATGAACATCTCGGCGTAGTCGGGATTTAGCGCCTTGATAAATAAAAATCGTCATACAACCACAAATCCGGTGCTCTTGCTGCATCGCCAAAGCCGCTAAAATATGAATCCTGCTAAAATAAGAATAATGTGTTAAAACATGGCTGCATTAGAAGACTGATTGTAGGATAAACTTATGTGTTAAACCATGGCTGTAGTACTGTAACACTGGGATCGACGAAATTATTCCCCAGAGAACATCGATACCACTGTGATGATTTAAAGGATTACAAGATTACACAGGATAATGTTGTCACTGTGATGATGTAGGATAATTTTACCACTGTAATGGTGTAGGATAATTCTGTCACTGTAATGGTGTAGGATATAATTTTGTCACTGTACCGATGTAGGATAATTTTACCACTGTACTGGTGTAGGATAATTTTGTCACTATAATGATATTGGATAATTTTGTCACTATAATGGTGTAGGATAATTTTGTTACTATAATGATATTGGATAATTTTGTCACTGTAATGGTGTAGGATAATTTTACCACTGTAATGGTGTAGGATAATTCTGTCACTGTAATAGTGTAGGATAATTTTACCACTGTAATGGTGTAGGATAATTTTGTCACCGTGGTCCTTCGGATGAGACCGAAAAAACTGAGACCCCGTGTCATAGTAGGTGTGGTACGATAAAGACCCCTCCCTGCATGCTCAAAGGCTGTAAGCGCCGAACATAGGCCTAAATTTTGCAGCCCTTCACCGGTAATGGTGCCGTCTCCATATGAGTGAAAAATTCTCGAATGGGACGTTAAACAATATACAATCAATCAATCGATCTCTAGAACTATAGGGCTGTAATAATTTACAAACATACACATGTAATGTTGATAAAAAAAAATTATCATAACAATGACCATGTGATGAAAATGTAAAATTGCACAACACAGGTGAGCAAAGTGAGCCGTGGATCTTCTGTTCTTGGTTAATTACGTACTTTTCATTGTAATGGTAATCAATACCTGCTGAATTAATGTTGTGTTACATGATACCATCAATCTCAACTATAGCGGAAATGTAAATAATGGACATTCTAAAATCTTTTTTTTTTTTCATGCATGTAGCCTCCGTTTTAAAACTCAATCTCCACATCCCCAAATTTCCACATCTCCCTGTTTAATGGCCGAATCTTCTCCTCACCCCTTTTTAATTCACGAATCTTCAAGCTCCCCTGTCCCTGTTTAATGCCTAAATATCTACATCCCAGTTTAATTCCCACATCTTCACAGCCCGTTTAATTCCCAAAAATACACTGTACGTTTATCGCAATTCACCTTTGAATTAGAACGCTTTGGCCGATAAATACCACATCTCCACATCCCATGTTTAATTCCTGAATCTCCGCAGCCATTGTTATTCTCAAATCTACATACCCCTTTTTTCCACCAGTTTAAATCCCAATTTTCCACACTCCCAGTTTAATTTCCGAATCTCTACTCCACCCTATTTAATCCCGAAAACTCCACACGTCACGTGACACCTGGGAAATAGGCCTAAGAGTGGGATTATAAGGCTCATTAAAGCATATTATTAAGCTCCAAATCACACAGCCTCTGTACAGAACTTGAGAATGAGTGTCCGTCCTTCCGTCTGTACGTGGATATATGTCTGTATATGTATCTGACTGTCTGTATGTCCGTCCGTCTGCCTGTCCCCACTTCGTGTCCAGGTGATGACTTTATAACGGAGAAACATATTGAAAATTCACATTTAGCATACAGGTTGCCTAGGATCTATGTAATAGAAAATCTAATTCTAACACTGAACTCTTCTTTTAGCCCCATCTAGATCGCAAGAACCCCAAGGGTCACGGTATGAACAATACTGAACCCAAAGTAAAATGAATATGCTTTACATCTGACAAAGTTTAATCCTTATGGTTCATGAGAATTTCTTTTTTAACTATTTGATCATTCCGAACTAAGTCTTGAAACCCTTCTATGACAATGCCCCGGATGTGAATCCACACTACATGATGATGAGTCTATTTTTATATCTGACGTATTTCTCGAGAGGAAGAGGGGTATTCCTATTTCTACAGATACCTATGATCATTACCGGGTTCCCTTCTCTACCATAAGCGGGTAATGATTGAATTAGGGACTTCATTGGATTGAGCAATGACTGCACACGGCGCTGTGGATTGGACTACTATACTAGCAGAAGAAATTTCCATGAATAAATGCATGTATACTACGTAACATTTTGTACCTCTGAGAATGAAAAGATAACGTTAATCTTTCTTACAGACATCTTAAAGTAAAAAAAGCGTGCGTGTCGACTACAGCAGGAAGTCAAGTGAATGGATAAAGCAGAGTGACTGATTTCCAGATGTATAGATTTAATCTTTTTACATCACACCGTAGAAGAATCGATAATGTCGAAAATCGCTACTAAACCTGTCCAAAACGTTAGATAATGACTTCTTTAAACGATCTATGAAATCCCTTTTGATAACCTCTTGTGTACTTTTTTAAAATCCTTCCTCAAGTTCAATGTGGCAGCACAGACCAATAAAGTCCTTATCTGAGTAATACAGTTACATAGGATATTCAAAGTCAGACAGCTCGGATTGCGCTTCGATCGGGACGGGCGCAATCGCTCAGATCATCTCTTGTGTATTGAATGATGTGCTGTTAGGTAAGTATGATCACAGATTTAATCGAAATGTTTATCTATGAAATTATTTCATTTTTTATAATTACTATTTTGTAATATTTAGAGAGAAAATAGATAATCCGATTATGAGATTAATTAAGGTTATGTGTCATTCGTGGGTGTATATGTAAGTGAAATAGATAATTTGTATGTGAATGGAATGAATTAATCACAAGTTCAAAACCTACATGTATACTAGCACTTCTCTTGAAAATCATTATCGTAAGTTTGCATCGTAAACGACATTATATCTAAAAAGTGTAAATGTGGTTACGAAGACTGAGTGTGCATATATTTACATAATATCCCCGTTGTTGAATTCAAAATTCCATTGTTTAGATTAACACACCAATGTCTTTTTTTTTTATTGATGAAAATATTCGATTATTGTCCCGTGACGCTCCGTGATAAAATACCGTCATAAACCGGTGAAATAAGTTTTTAATCGTTTATTTACACAAGCGTTTACAGTTGAAAAATATTTGAATTGATATTTTACATGTACGTAAGATATTTAAATGATTTGATGCATAGATTTTAATCAATGGATTTGATCATTTAAAGATATCTAGACTGTAGTATCATTTCAAAGTCTGAATGACCGATGTCAGGGGAAGGACATGGCACGATATAGTGCATTCATTAAGGCAGTCCGGAATGCAACCAAAACTGGTTTCAACATTTTGTAAAACATTGTACATTGTTTTGGTCGACGAAACGATCCAGCAAAGCCACCGAGAGAAAGAGAGAGAACTGAGAGAGAGAGAACAGAGAAAGAGAGCCAGAGAAAGAGAGAGAGCCACCGAGAGAAAGAGAGAGAACTGAGAGAGAGAGAGAACAGAGAAAGAGAGCCAGAGAAAGAGAGAGAGAGAGCCACCGAGAGAAAGAGAGAACTGAGAGAGAGAGAGAGCCAGAGAAAGAGAGAGAGAGAGCCACCGAAAGAAAGAGAGAACTGAGAGAGAGAGAGAGAGAGAGAGAGAGAGAGAGAGAGCCGGAGAAAGAGAGAGAGAGGGGGCCACCGAGAGAAAGAAATAGCCGAGAGAACCGAGAGAGAGCCACCGAAAGAGAGAGAGAGAGAGAGAGAGAGAGAGAGAGAGAGAGAGAGAGAGAGAGCCACCGAAAGAAAGAGAGAGAACTGAGAGAGAGAGAGAGAGAGAGAGAGCACGTTACAGAGAGAGAGAGAGCACGTTACAGAGAGAGAGAGAGAGAGAGAGAGAGAGAGAGAGAGAGAGAAAATTCTACAAGTAATCATGACTCTAAAATTGAAAGAGATTCAAACTTTAATGGATGTATCGATAGAAGCCCTTCAGTCTACAGTTCATTCGCTGGCAAACGCACTTGTTCAGCGTTCAATGTCCCATTATAACTCCATTTAAAAAATAAATTAGGAAATCACCAATCCATAGCCATAACCATGTCTAACTTATTCCTACCATAGGGCTGCAGCTTACGGAAACAGCCGGATTTGCAGACCAGACCAAACTCCGAAACGAAACCATGTAAGTGGTAGTCTACTGTGAAAAAAGCTTTTCTATATGTTCCAGTTCTTAATATCCGGGGCAGGGATTGGAAATTCATTACACTGGAGTGCCTGCTCTGTTTCTTTTCCACAGACATTAAAAAATGGCAACCGATCTTATCCATGTATTCCTCATAACCTGCTTTGTCGACTTCCATTATAAGTGCCTCAATAAAGCAAGAGGTCCATGAGCCCCAATGCTCATCTGAGTCATTTTTAAAAGATTTTTTTTTTTATTTTCCGCATTCCAAAGAAAAACTGAGGCCCCACCCTAGCTCCACAGGGTCATGATATTATCGAATTTAAATCCAGACAACATAGCTCGAGGTGCATCAATATTTTTTGCAAGTTCTTGCTGTTCTGGAGAATAAGATTTTATAAAAGAATTTTTTTTCTGTATTTATGTATTATGTAAAATTTGATCCCCGATTCTAGCCCCATCCAATTCCCAGAGTCCATGATTTGAAGAGAAAAACAAACTTGAATCCATACCAACTGGGAATGTTTAGATATAAATTAATATTATTTTCGTTATGGATATTGATTTTCAATGCAAAGTGCTGTGTGAGCATTCTGGTGTCTGTGTGTCAGTGGTATGATCAGATAAATAGGAATGCGTGTTCGAATAGGTCACTCTACAGCTCGGTTAGAACGTGAGTCAGGTATAGCAGGTATTATGGAAGCCAGTTAATTTTATATATGATATACACTGAATGTGCTGTTGGTGTATTTATAAGGCGGTTGGGTTAGTTTGTGTTTAATAAAAACGTTCTAACGAGCAGCATTCCAAACAAGGCGTATTATGTTTTTCATATTTATACATATAAATTCAGAGTACAATGTATAATTAATTTATATTCGGACGAACAAAGTGAGGGAGAATATAATGATATTTAGTGGGACCCTATGCCTCTTGAAAAGAATTTTATTTGAAGTCTTGTATGTATATTCTAATGTAAAACTTTGAACCCCTAGTTTAGTTCCACCCTAGCCTAAAGGGCCACGATTTGATCAAATATGAATCCGCGCTGCATTGGAGTGCTAGGGCGTTAATGAGAAATATTAGGTGAGATTTGCCATATTAGTCTTCTGTCAAAGTTGGAGTCTTAGTGTCCATCAAAACATTTTTATACACTAGAAACAAAATTGGTCTCAAAATGGTCTGAAGGTTCAACCTGGACGTGATTACAAGCCGTTGTGTAACACTTCTTGCAAAGAAGTTTTCAAAGCATGAATGACATTTTCGTTGATGGGCGCTAGCGCCTAATGCTGTATACGTATAATGGGAATGAGTACATCGGCCAGGCAGCTCATTTCCGTGGTAGACATCCCCGCACGGTTCGCTGAAGACCCCGGGCACGAGGATTAGTCTAGTCCACACTTTCTCCTTCCTATTAAGGTATTCCATGTATAATGAAAGGATAATGAACAATTTTGAAGGATTTTGATCAACATAAATGTTTATTGTTAAATAATGATGAAAGTGAAGCAGATGAAATTCACATGACTTGTAAATGATTAGAAGCTAATCTTTTTGCACTTAAGACTTTTTGGAAGAGTTGCCTGCCCTTTGTAAAAATAAGAAAAATCTAATTTTCTAAAAAAGTGTGTGGTCAATGATTAATTTTATTTCATATTTTCATTAAAAGAAAGTGTGTGTAACTTTTTACCGAGAGATTTTTGTGAAAATATAATTTCTTTTTAAAATATTGTAATAAAACATGTTTTTCCCATATACTTCAATGTTAAATTCTAGGTGAAATAAATCAAGCAGTAAACAAAATTTAGAAAATTCCTATTGTGGATTATTTCTATTTGATGAACCCTTCAAAATGATACCATGATTACAAAAATTCCACCATCCATTTATTAGAAATGAAATATGGTCATTATACATTGAATACCTTAAGTTTTGGCGTCATTCAAAATCCAAACAAATCTGAACTTGGTTTGACTTTGAAGCGTCACTAGCTCAATTGATAGAACTCCCCCATGGTTGGGCCCAGTTCGAGTCTCAGTTCGGCCGACAATTTCTCTTTCCTGTTGCAACACAAAAAAAGCATATTACAAAACATGAATTTGCACCTATTCCGGCATCTGTGTAGGTTGGCTAAACAGAAGGGTTTACCCAGGCTAGGTATGCACGTGCTTTACATGTATAATCTTGCCAGACTTGGTTCAATATCATGATACTACTAGTATACGTTTCTCCTTTTAGATTGTTTTGTCAGAAAAGATACAAACATCTTCGGTATCGTAAAACATTGTACTTCTACTCAGGACAAGTTTACAATTTCCAAACAGCGTTAATTCTTCACAGTTTTCCCGACACCAGATATCGATTGACTGAAATGTACATGTTGACTTGGATAATCCTCATTTTGAAATAAATCGATGTCACGTTAAGAGTGAAGATTAAGATACATTTAACTCCCCGAGAGGAACATCAGACGCTCGTGTTATGACTTTTTCTACACGTCGTAAATGTACATGTATTTGAAAACAAAATTTGATGCATATCTTTTCAGTTTAGATGTGTACCGCGTTTCAATTTTAGAAACATCAAAACTCCTTAACCAAAACGTTTTTTCTTGTTTATATTTTAGGTCTCGACTCTGTAAAAACACTAAGCTCGATCTCCATACCAATCTGAAGGAGACACTGACAACAGCGTACTTAGCCGGAAGTATGAACGGTGGGGGAAACTTCCGGCGGTGGAAGAACTACCTCACGCGGTACTGCAGGTTTACGCGCCATGAGTTCACCACGATAAGAAGAGACTTTGTTTACCTGGAGAAGAACGGCCTTCTTTCTGTGGGGGACTACAATTTCCTCATCAAAATGTTTGAACATATAGATAAAAGGGCGATACCGCTAATAAAAAAGACTGCTCTCAAGATCAAAGAGGCGCCGATTGTCAGACATAAAACCGGATTCATTTATAATTTCAAAATATAACAGTTATGTTTTAACATTTTTAGAAATGTTATATTAACATGTTGCTTTATGTACAGTACAGATGAAATATATTGTTATTGGTAACGTTGTTAATAACTGTTGAATTTATGATTATTTGATGATCATATAACCATTGATTTTGGTATAGTTGTTTTGAATGTTCAGGTTCCACCTATTATATGTATTGTCCCGTATACAAATCTGTTTTCTATAGAAAAGACCGAGTATAAATAACCCCCTCGTTTCCACAGAAACTATTTTCTATGGTGGTTGGTTTGTGACACTTTACAATTTGTCGTCTTTTCGTTATTTCGAGGCGAAAAGACGACAAAATGATAATTAGCGACTTTTCACCAAGAAAGAACGAAAAGTAGAAAAGACGACAAAACAAAAGGTTGAAAAGACGACAAAATGTAGGCGAAAAGACGACAAACAAAACATGCAAATTAGCGACCTTAGTCGTCTTTTCGCTTGGAGTTTAGTCGTCTTTTCGAGGCGAAAAGACGACAAAATACAGAATTTCTCGTTAATTTGCTATCTGATTTTCTAGGAATTTAATATGAAATTTGCTGTGTTTTTGATAATTATTAATTACATTTACAAAAAGGAAACATCTAAAATTAAATTATGTACTTGTATTCTACTGAAGAATTTTTTTTTTTTGAAATGTTATACCAGGCATGTTAAATTGGAGGTTGGGGTGGGCTGGGGCCCTGGTTTGTCCCCTTTTTACAATTTACTTTTCCCGTTATTTATTTAGGCGAAAAGTCTTTAATCATCGTTTTGTCGTTTTTTCGCCTCGAAAAGGCGACAAAACGCGAAGCGAAAAGACGACAAATTAGGTCGCTAATTTGCGAGTTTTATTTGTCGTCTTTTCGCCTACATTTTATCGTCTTTTCGTTATTTCGGGACGAAAAGTCGCTAATCATCGTTTTGTCGTCTTTTCATTTTGTTGTCTTTTCGCCTCGAAATAACTAAAAATTGTAAAGTGGCACAAATCAGCCACCATACTACAGCGAAATGTCATTGGAAGCCAGTAAAGGTAAGTCAGTTCATTCTGCTTCCTAAAGAACAGAATGGACTAAGTCGGTTGTATTGCAATACTGCTATATAAGAAAAACATATCCGCCTAAATTACCTCGGACTCCCGGCATCTCTGTCTACTAACGGCTCACTTCAAATCTGCTTAAATTAAAATGGACTCCCGCCAGATCTGCCAATTAAGATCACCACCATCTCCCGAAGGATCTGCCTAGATCACCGCGGACTCCCGACAGATATGCCTAAATTTATACGCTATATACTTTTCTGTGGCTATTCAACATTTTTGAGTTCTGAACTCTTGCTAGAAAAGTGTCCAGGGTCAAGATGTTAAGAACGAAATTTCCTTTTATTTGCATATTATATTCAATGTACTCCTGAGGTTGAATAATGTAAAGTACAAGTTCACTCCTTCATAACTCCCCCCACAACGGCAAAATTGGACGAGACATTTAACAAACAGACGAAATCTATATAACAAATGGAGGAAATATCTCACACTCACAATCACACGAGCTATCTAACAATCACACGAAATATCTGACAATTACAGGAGATATATAACAACCAGACCAGATATCTAACAATTACATAAGATATCTGATAATCACAGGAGATATCTAACAATCAGACCAGATATCTAACAATTACATAAGATATCTGATAATCACAGGAGATATCTAACAATCAGACCAGATATCTAACAATTACATAAGATATCTGATAATCACAGGAGATATCTAACAACCAGACCAGATATCTCACAATCGGAACAAACATCTAACAGCCAGACGCTTATCTAACAAGATCGGTAAAGTTGGCTACTAGTAACCAGCTACTAGTAACTGGCTACTTTAAAAGAGAAAAGTTGGCTACTAGTAGCCAGCTACTTGAACCAGGAAAAGTTAGCTACTAGTAGCCAGTTACTAGTAGCCAGCTACTAAAAGTAAGAAAAGTTAGCTACTCGTAGCCAGCTACTACAAAATATAAAAGTTATAATTACTGATAGCCAGCTACCAGATAAAGGTTAATGAGTTTGAAAATTATTATCTATCAGATTTATTTCTAAAGAGGACGAGGAGTTGTATGATATTTCAAGCTCAATTATCCCCAATTACATAACGTTGCAATGCAAAATACGAGTAAACTTTTTCAACTGAGTGTTTACTTTAAAAATGATACGGATTGAATTCAGACCTTCATTTATTTGATATACCATCCATTTTGAGATGTCTGCTACTTTTACAATTTGATTCGAGTTACCCTGAAATTTCAACATTTGTGTGAATACCGTAAGAAACTTTATGTTTGTATTAGATATCTGACGGAGTTACGACTATACATATGGCAAGAAGTGATAGATGGTGTTTTGATACGCCACGAATGTTCAAATATCGCTCTTTAGGAAATCAGTTACTTATACATTTTGATTATCGGTACAATGAAATTTCAAGATCCGTGTGAATACCATAAGGAACTCCGTGTTTATATTATATATTTAACTAACTTACAACGATACGTATGACGAGTAGTGATATTGGGTATCGTGATATGTCAGGATTTTTAAGATATCACACTTAAGGAAGTCAACTACTTATACCTTTTGATGGCAGGTAACCTGAAATTTTTCGCAAATATCTTAAGGCACGTTATGTTTGTATTAGATATCTCATTAATTTACCAATATTCATGTGAAGAGGAGTGGTATTAGATATCTGACTAATTTACAACTATCCATGTGAGGTGGAGTGGTATTAGGTATCTTGATATGCCATCAATTATCAGATATCACCCTTAAGGAAGTCAGCTACTTATACCTTTTGATTTCAGGTAACATGAAATTTCAAGTTTTTTATCAATATTTTAAGGAAGTCTGTGTTTGTATTAGATATCTGATTAATTTACCAATGTACATATGACAAGATCTGATATTAGGTATCTTGATATGCCATCAATTTTGAGATATCACGCTTAAAGAAGTCAGCTACTTATACCTTTTGATTCCTGGTAACCTGAAATTTCAAGTTTTCTAATAAATATCTTAAAGAACTCTGTGATTGTATTAGATATCTGACTAACATACAACTATCCACGCGAAGAGAAGGAATATTAGATATCTTGATATGCCATCCATTTTCAGATATCACCCTTAAGGAAGTCAGCTACTTATACCTTTTGATTGAAGGTAACCTGAAATTTCAAGGTTTTCGCAAATATCTTAAGGCACTTCATGTTTGTATTGGATATCTCATTAATTTACCAATATTCACATGAAGAGTAGTGGTATTAGATATCTTTATAAGCCATCAATTTTCAGATATCACCATTAAGGAAGTCAGCTACTTATACCTTTTGATTCCAGGTAACCTGAAATTTCAAGTTCGTCGTAAATATCTTAAGGAACCCCGTGTTTCTATGCGATATCTGACTAATTTACAATTTTTAAAAAGAAATTGAAGCACAATGACCAAATTTCAGATATATCCAATATATTAAAACGAGAGAAAAAAGTACCGATCCCGATCAATATCGATAGAAAGTACTAAAATAATCATTATTGCCAATTGTATCTGAATTTTAACCATTTCATTTCAATTTCTATTTAAACTATATTTCTCCGATATATCTTTTTTTTTTTTAAACATCTAATGATCAAACAGAGAATATAATGACGTAGAATGACACAAGAATTTATCAAATTATAAATAACAATGATATAAAGGTATATAAAATATCTATTTACGAGTAAAACACATGCATATAAAAACCACACAATCACCATATATATACAACTGTCTATAAACACAACTTTCTACAAACAACTCTTTAGTCCCGTGGGGATCCGGGTTAGAATAAGTCGTCAGTACTCCTTGCTTGTCAATAGAGGCGACTAAATGGGGCGGTCCTTCGGATGAGACTGCAAAAACCGAGGCCCCCTGTTACAGCAGGAGTGGCACGATATCCCTTCCTCCTCAAAGGCCAAAAGCGCTGACAAAAGGCCTAAATTGTGCAGTCATTCACCGGCAATGGTGAAGTCTTCATAGGAGTGAACTATTCTCAACAGGGACATTAAACAATATACAATCAATCAATACATCTGTTTATAGAATATATACACTATCATCTTCCTCTTGTCAAACACTGTATACTCAAAACAAAAATATCCATAATTCATTGTCTTCCACCAATCCTCCTCCACGTAGTTCCATGTCTTATTATCCGTTCAAATATCCCTAGTGCATTGTCTTCCACCTAATCATCCTCCACGTAGTTCCATTTCTCCTGATCCAGAAAAGTCTCAAATAGTTCATTGTCTACAACCAATCATCTTCCACGTACTTCGAAGTCTCCTGATCCATACAAATATCCATAGTTCATTGTATTCCAACAAATCATCCTTACCGTAGCCCCACGTCTCCTGATCGAGTCTCCATAGTTCACTGTCTACCAACAATCAGCTTTCACGTAGTTCTAAGTCCTCTGATCCATACACATATCCATTGTTCACTGTCTTTCACCAAATCATCCTTAACGTAGTTACACGTCTCCTGATCGAGATAAGTCTCCAAAGTTCATTATCTACAAATAATCATCTTCCAAGTAATTCCACGTTTCTGATTCTAGACAAATATCCATATCCATTGTCTTCCTCCAAGTCATTCTCCACGTAGTTCCCCTTTTCATGATCCAGATAAAAATCCATAGTTCATTGTCTTCCAACTAGCATCCTCCATGTAGTTCCACGTCTCCTGATCCAGACCAATATCTATACTTGATTGTCTTCCCCCAAATCAACCTCCACGTAGTTGCACGTCTTCTGATCCATACAAATATCCATAGTTCATTGTTTTCCACCAATCATCTTCCACGTAGTTCTATGACTCCTGATCGAGACAAGCATACATACTTCTTTGTATAGAACCAATCATCCTCCACGTAGTTCCACGTTTCCTGACCCAGGCAGATATTCATAGTTTATTGTCTTCAACCAATCATTATCCACGTAGTTCCACATCTCCTGATCCAGACAAGTCTCCATAAATCAATGTCTACAGCCAATCATCTTCCACGTAGTTCCACGACTCCTGATCCAGAGAAATATCCATAGTTCATTGCCTTCCACCAATCATTCCCCACATAGTGTCATGTCTCCTGATGTAGACCAATATCCATTGTTCATTGCGTTCCATCAAATCGTTTACCACGTAGTTCCATTTCTCCTGATCCAGACAAGTCTCCATAGTTCATTGTCTACAACCAATCATCTTCCACGTAGTTTCACGTCTCCTGATCCAGACCAATATTCATAGTTCATTTTCTTCCACCAAATCACCATTCACGTAGTTTCACGTTTCCTCATCGGGACAAATCTCAACAGTTCATTGTCTACAACCAATCATCTTCCACGTAGTTCCACGTCTACTGATCCAGACCAATATCCATAGTTCATTCTGTTTCACCAAATCATCAACCATGTAGTTTCACGTCTCCTGATGCAGAAAGATATTTAGAGCTCGTTGTCTTCCAACAAATGCTCCTCCATGTAGTTTCATGTCTCCTCATCACGACAAGTCACCACAGTTTCTTTTCTAAAACCACTCATCTTCTACGTTGCTCCACGTCTCCTGATCCAGACAAATATCTATAGTTCATTGTCTTCCACCTATTCATCCTCCACATAGCTCCACATCTTCTGATCCAGATAAATATCCATAGTTGAATGTCTTCCATCAATCTTCCTACACGTAGTTTCACATCTCCTGATCCAGAAAAATATCCATAACTCATTCTCTTACACCAAATCATCATCCAGGTAGTTTCACGTTTTCTCATCGGGACACGTCTCAATAGCCCTGTGTCTACAACTAATCATCTTTCATGTAGTTCCCTGATCCAGACAATTATCCATAGTTCATTCTCGTTCACCAATCATCCTCCACTTAAGTCCAGATCTCCTGATCTACACACAATTATCCATAGTTCATTGTTTTCCACTCATCATCCTCCACGTAGTTACATGTCTCCTGATGTAGACCAATATCCATAGTTCATTGTCTTTCACCAAATCATCATCCACGTACTTCCACGTCTCCTGATCCAGACAAATATCTATAATTCACTGTCTTCCACCAATCTTCATCCACGTAACTTTATGTCTCCTGATGTAGACCATTCATAGTTCATTGTTTTCCACCAAATCATCCTCCACGTAGTTTCACGTCTTCTCATAGGGAAAATCTCACTAATTCTTTGTCTACATCCAATCATCTTCCTCGTAGCTCCACGTCTTGTGATCCAGACAAATATCCATAGTTCATTGTCTTCCTACAATAATCCTCCACGTAGTTTCACGTCTCCTCATAGGGGAAAATCAATAGTTCTTTGTCTACAACCTATCATTCTGCAGGTAGCGTCATGTCTCCTGATCCAGACAAATATCAATAATTCATTGTTTTCAACCGTTCATCGTACACGTGGTTTGATGTCTCTAGATGTAGACAAATATCCAGAGTTCATTGTCTTCTACTCATCCTCCTCCACGTAGTTACATGTCTCCTGATGTAGACCAATATCCATAGTTCATTGTCTTTCATCAAATCATCATCCACGTACTTCCACGTCTCCTGATCCAGACAAATATCTATAATTCACTGTCTTCCACCAATCTTCATCCACGTAACTTTATGTCTCCTGATGTAGACCAATTCATAGTTCATTGTCTTCCACCAAATCATCCCCCACGTAGTTCCACGTCTTCTGATCCAGACAAATATCTATAATTCACCGTCGTCCACCAAATCATCCTCCACGTAGTTTCGCGTCTCCTCACAGGGGAAAGTCTCAATAGTTCCTTGCCTACAACCAATCATCTTCCATGTAATTCCGCGTCTCCTGATCCAAACAAATATCCATAGTTCATTTCCTTCCACCAAGTCATCCTCCACGGAGTTCCATGTTTCCTGATCCAGATAAATATCCTAATTTATTGTTTCCCACCAAATAATCCTCCACGTAGTTCCACGTCTCCTGACCCCGACAAATATCCATAGTTTATTGTTTTTCACCAAATCATCCTCCAAGTAGTTTTACGTCTCCTCATAGGAGAAAGTCTCAATAGTTCTTTGTCTGCAGCCAATGATCTCCCACGTAGTTCCATATCTCCTGATCCACACAATTATCAAAATTTCATTCTCTTCCACCATTCACCCTCCACATAGTTCCATGTTTTGTTATCTAGACAAATTTCAATAGTTCATTGTGTTCACACCAAATCCTCCTCCATGTAGTTCAACGTCTCCTGATCCAAACAAATATCCATAGTTATCAATGATCCTTCACATCGTTCCATGTCTTCTTATCTAGTTAAATGTCAATAGTTCATTGTTTTCAACCAATTATTATCAACGTAATTCCACGTTTCCTCATCAAGAGAAGTCTCCATACTTCATCGTCTACAAACAATCATCTTCCACGGAGTTCCACGTCTCCTGATCCAGACAAATTTCAATAGTTCATTGTCTTCCCCCAAATCATCCTCCACGTATTTCCACATCTCTAGATCCAGAAAAATATCTATAATTCACTGTCTTCAACCAGATCATCCTCCAAATAGTTTCACGTCTCCTGATCCAGACAAGTCTCCATAGTTCGTTTTCCACCAAATTATCCTCAACGTAGTTTCGCGTCTCCTCGTGGGGGAAAGTCTCAATAGTTCTTTCTCTACAACCAATCATCTTTCACTTAGTTCCACGTCTCCTGATCCAGAAAAATATCCATAGTTCATTCATTGCCTTCCACTACATCATCCTTCACGTAGTTTCATTTCATGTCTCCTGATCCAGACAAATATGCATAGCTACTTTTCTTCCACCAATCATCCTCTATGTAGTTCCATGTCTCCTGATCCAG
Source organism: Ostrea edulis (assembly GCF_947568905.1). Lineage (NCBI taxonomy): Eukaryota > Metazoa > Mollusca > Bivalvia > Ostreida > Ostreidae > Ostrea > Ostrea edulis. Next base: position 9,178,038 of record NC_079165.1, read on the forward strand.
ACAATTATCCATAGTTCATTGTCTTCCACCAAATCCTCCTCCATGTAGTTCCATGTCTCCTGATCCAGAAAAAATATCTATGATCCATTGTCTTCCACCAATCATCCTCCACCTAGTTCCACATCTCCTGATGCAGACAAATATCTATCATTCATTGTCTTCCACCAATCATACTCCATTTAATTTCATGTCTCCTGATGTAGACAAATATCCATAGTTTATTGTCCTCCACCACATCACATTCCACGTTGTACCACGTCTCCTTATCCAGAGAAATATCCATAGTTCATTATCGTCCACCAAATCATCCCCCACGTAGTTCCACGTCTTCTGATCCAGACAAATATCTATAATTCACTGTCATCCACCAATAATCCTCCACGTAGTTCAACGTCTCCTGATCCAAACAAGTCTCAATAGTTTATTATTTTCAACCAAATTATCATCCCCGTAGTTTCGCGTCTCCTCATAGGGGAAAGTCTCAATAGTTATTTATCTACAATCAATCATCATCCACGTAGTTCCATGTCTCCTGATCCAGACAGATATTCATAATTCATTGTATTCCAAGTAATCAACCTTTACGTAGTTTCATGTCTTCTGATATAGAAAAATATCCATAGTTCATTGTCTTCCACCAATCATCGCACACGTAATTCCACGTCTCCTGATCCTGACAAATACCCATAGTTCATTGTCTTCCAACAGTCATCCTCCGCGTAGTTCCACGTGTCATGATCCAGACTAATATCTATAATTAATTGTCTTCCACGAATTATCTTCCACGTGGTCTCATGTCTTCTGATATAGAAAAATGTCCATAGTTCATTATCTTCCACCAAATCCTCCTCCAGATAGTTCCACGTCTCATGATCCAGACAATTATCCATATTTCATTGACTTCCACCAAATCATCCTCCACGTAGTTCCACGCCGCCTCATCCAGACAATCCATAGTACATTGTCTTCCACCAAATCACCCTCAACGTAGGTCCAAGCCTCCTGATCCAGACACATATCCATAGTTCATTGTCTTCCACCAATCAACCTCCACGTAGTTCCTTGTCGCTTGATCCGATATCCATAGTTCATTTTCTTCCACCAAATCATTCTGCAGGTAGTTCGACGTCTCCTGATCGAGATAAGTCCCCAGTGTTCATTGTTTTTCACCAAATCTTCGTCAGGTAGTTCCACGTCTCCTGATCCAGACAAATATCCATAGTTAATTGTCTTCCACCTAATCATTCTCCACGTAGTTCCTCGTTGCTTGATCAAGAAAAGTCTCCCCTTATGAGCCGTTGCTGAACATCAACACCAAAGTATAACCAGGTCTGGCCATAAAGAATCTATATTCAAAATATGAAAGTCCCAGCTTAAGAAGTTCAAGAGATATTTGATAAGATATTTTCCAGGTATATCATAAATCATTGTAATGCTATCTTTTATTCATTATACGAGTTATGAGATTGATAACTGTTTGTTATCTTCACTTCTCATGTAATGTTTTTTTTACATTACCTTTTTCCATGTGAAGCCATCGTTTCCCAACTATCATCCTTCAAGTGTTTCGAATCGTAATCCCATGGACACGTCTCTCTGGAAAAAACACTCAATCACTGGTACCCTTTAGGGCTACCAGTGATTGAGTAAAAAGAGCCGCAATTAATGCCTACTTTTGCTATATTAGGTAATGTAACATTTTATGAACTATACTATTTACTGTACTATATAATCTAGGGTAATATCTCATGAACTATACTAATTATCTACTGTACCATTTGATGTAACGTAACATCATATCAACTATACTATTCTATTCAATTTACTGTACTATATACTGTAGTGTAATAACGTACTACTAATTTACTATTTGATGTATCATAATATTATATGAAGTATATCATCTATTCATAGTACTAGTTGATGTAATGTAATATTCTATAAACTATACTACTTTATTTACTGCACTATTTGATGTGACGTAAAATTTTATGAACTACATTACTTTATTTACTGTACTACTTGATGAAAAGTGATATTTTATGAACTACACTATTTTATGAACTACACTATTTTATGAACGGTACTATTTGATATAACGTACTAATTTTTTAAACTCTACTATTTTATTTACTGTATTCAATGTAACGTAATATGCTATGAACTCTACAATTTTATTTACTGTACTATTTGATATAATGTGAACTATAGTGTAATAATCTTTTGAATTATAATACAACATGTATTTCATTTACTGCTTTATTTGATGTAACTTGATATTTTATGAACTTTACTACTTTCGTTACTTTACTATTTGATGCTACTTGATATTTTATCTAATGGACTACACTATTTATTACTGTACTATTTAATGTGAGGTGATATCTTAAGATGTATGATATTTTAGTTATTGTACCATTTAATGTGACGTAAAATCCGATTAACTGTGATATTCCATTTACTGTATTATTCAATGTAATGTATTATCTTATAATCTATAATATTTCATTTACTGAACCATTTGATGTAATGTAATATCCTATGAACTATACTATTTTATTTACTCTAAAATCTAATGCAGCATAAACTCCTACACTATTTTATTTACTGTGCTATTTGATGTAACGTAATATCTTATGAACAATACTATTTTATTTACTGTGCTATTTCTTGTAACGGAAGATTTTATGAACTATACTGACCTTGTTAACTTTACTATTTGATGTAACAAAATATTTTATAAACTATCACATTTTAGTTACTGTACTATATTGTGTAACGTAATATTTTATGAACTGAGTTATTTGATATAACGTAATACCATCAGAACTACACTACATTATTTACTGTGCTATTTGATATTACTTAATATATATACGACTTTATTTATAAAAATACTTGAGGTAACTAATAATTTCTGAAGAATACTTATTTATTTACTGTAATATTGGAAGTAACATCAAATTGTATTAACTCTACGACTTTATTTACTATTTGACATAATGTAATATCTCATGAACTATACTTCTTTATTTACTATTCCCCTCGAGTTAATATAACGTAGAATTTTCAGATCAATACTAGTTTAATTACTGTATCATTTGATATAACGTAATTTACTATAATACTTGAAATAACGTAATATTTTATGACTTATACTATTTTAACTACTGTACCATATTTTGTAATATAACACCATATGAACTATACTACTTTAATTACTGTACTATTTGATACAATGCAATATCTTATGAACAATACTATTTTATTTACTGTACTATTTGTTGTAACATATCATAAGAACTATATCATTTATTTACTGTACTAATTGGTATAATGATAATAACATCTTATAAACTATGCTATTTAGTTACTGTACTGGTTGACGTAACATGCTATATCATGAATTATACTACTTTATTTAGTTTACTACAACAGAAAGGCAATACGTTCATAGTTTGAAAATTCTCAAAAACACAAGATTTAAATTCTGTAACTCAAAACAACTGTTCTCACACACAGTTTTTAAGTCTAGCATCCAAGACAATTTTCATTGTACAAATATATCACTGCCCTGTTCCTAACTATATCCCCTTATTCCAGTATTATTTTATCTACTGTACTAATTCTCTCACTATGATATAGCCCCATTTAGTCGCCTCTTACGACAAGCAAGGGGTACTGAGGATCTATTCTAACCCGGATCCCCACGGGATCTTTCATTTAACATACTATTTCATTAACTGTACTATCTCATTCACTGTAATGCAAGGTGAAGATAACGAACAGTGATCAATCTCATAACTCCTACAAGCAATACAAAATATCTCCAGTTTCATTTATTCTATTATTTTTCCTATTTCATTTACCATCATCTTGTCCTATTTATATTGCTGTCCTATTTTTCTAATTGATTTAGTATCATATTTCATTCACAACCCTAATTTTCCTTCTTCAATTACTATTTCGTTTATTGTCTTATTTTTCCTACTTCATCTATTGTCCTATTTTCCTTATTTCTTTACTCTTCTATTTTTCCTATTTCAATTACTTTCCTATCTTTCCTATTTCAATTACTTTCCTATTTCAATAACTTTCCTATTTTCCATCTTTTATTCACTGTCTTACTTTCCCCTTTTCGTTTACTGTCCTATCTTTCCTATTTCAATTAATATCCTATTTTCCTCCCTAATTCAATTACTTATCTTCCTTATTCCATTTACTGTCCTAGCATTCCTATTTCCTAATTCAATTACTATCCTATCTTTCCTACTTTAATCACTGTCCTATCTTTCCTACTTTAATCACTGTCCTATCTTTTCTATTTCAATTACTATCAGATTCTCCCTATTTTGTTTACTGTCTTATTTCAGTTACATTCTTGTGTTTCCTTATCATGGTAATTTCCCATTTTTCCTCTTCCAATTATTATCCTATCTTTCTTATTTCATTTATGATCCTACATTCCCTATTTCAATTACTGTCCTATTTTTCCTATTTCATATACTGTCTTAGTTTTCCTATTTAATTTTCTCTCCTATCTTTCCTACTTTGCTTACTGTCCTATATTTCCTATGTCGTTTAACCCATTTTCGAATTCGATCACTGCCCTATTTTTTCTATTTCGATAACTGTTCTTACTTTCCTATTTCATTTACAGTCTATCTGTTCTACTTTAATTACTATCCCATTTCTGCTATTTATTTACTGTTCTATTTTTTCCTATTTCAATTACTGTCCTATCTTTCCTATTTCAATTACTGTCCGAATTACCCTATTTCGTTAACTGTCTATTTTTCCTATTTAAATTACTGTCCTATTTTTCGTTATTCCATTACTGTTCTATCGTTCCTACTTTAATTACTGTCCTATCTCTCTTACTTTAATTATTGTCGTATTTCTTCTTACTGTCCGATCTTCCCTAAATCAATTACTATCCTATTCTCCCTATTGTATTTATTGTCCTATCACTCCTATTTCGATTACCGTCCTATCTTTCCTACTTTAAGTATTGTCCCTCTTTTGATTACTCCCCTATCGTTCCTAATTCCTACTTCGATTACTATCTTATCTTTCCTACCTTAATTACTATCCTTCTTTGTACTGTCCTATCTTCCCTATTTCAATTATTATCCTATTCTCCTTATTCCATTTACTGTCCTATCATTCCTATTTCGATTACTGTTCTATTTACCCTATTTTGGTTACTGTCCTTTTTTTCCTAATTCAATCACTGTCCTATTTTTCCTAATTCAATCACTCTCCTATTTTTCCTTATTCCATTATTGTCCTATCGTTCCTATTTCAATTACTGTCCTATCTTATTTATTTCAATTACTGTCCTAGTTTCCCTATTTCAATTACTGTCTTATTTTTCCTATGTCGACTATTGTCCTATCTTTCCTACTTTTTAAAATTATTGGCCTATCTTTCCTATTTCAATTACTGTCCTATGTTCCCTATTTCGTTATTATTTTTCCCTATTCGATTACTGTTCTATCTTCCCTAATTCAATTACTATCATATTCTCCCTATTTGGTTTATTGCTCTATCACTCCTATTTTGATTACTGTCCTATCTTTCCTACTTTAATTATTGTCATATATTCCCTAATTCAATTACTATCCTATTTTCGTTATTCCATTTATTGTCCTAGCATTCCTATTTCCTAATTCAATTACTATCCTATCTTTCCTATCTTAATATCTCCCTATTTCGTTTACTGTTCGGTTATCCCTATTTCCTAATTCAATTACTGTCCTATCTTTCCTACTTTAATCACTGTCCTATCTTTGCTATTCAATTACTATCAGATTCTCCCTATTTCCTTTACTGTCCTATTTCAGTTAAATTCCTATGTTTCCTTATTCTATTTATTTCCCATCTTTCCTATTCCATTCATTATCCAACCTCTACTATCTCATTTATTATCCTATATTCCCTATTTCGTTCACTGTCCTATTTCTCCTAATTCCATTACTGCCCTATTTTTCCTTATTCGATTACTGTCCTATCTTTCCTACTTTAATTATTATCCTATCTTTCCTATTTCAATTACTGTCCTATTTGTCCTATTTCAATTACTGTCCTATCTTTCGTTTTTGAATGACTGTCCTATCTTTCCTACTTTAATTACTATCCTATCTTTCCTACTTTAATTACTATCCTATCTTTTCTATTTCAATTACTATACTATTTCTTTATTCTATCATATCTTCCCTAATTCAAATACTATCCTATTCTCCTTATTCCATTGACTGCCCTAGCATCCTATTTCCTAATTCAATTACTATCCTATCTTTCCTACTTTAATCACTGTCCTATCTTTCCTACTTTAATCACTGTCCTATCTTTTCTATTTCAATTACTATCAGATTCTCCCTATTTCGTTTACTGTCTTATTTCAGTTAAATTCTTTTGTTTGCTTATCATGGTTATTTACCAATTTCCTATTCCAGTCATTATTATATCTTTCTTATTTCATTTATTATTCTATATTCCCTATATCAATCACTGTCCTCTTTTTCCTATTTCACTTACTGTCCTATCATGCTTACTTCAATTACTGTCCTAATTTTCCTATTTCATATACTGTCTGGGTTTTCCTATTTAATTTTCTGTCCTACCTTTCCTATTTCGCTTACTGTCCTGTTTTTCCGATTTCGTTTATCCTATTTTTCTTAATTCGATAACTGTTCTTACTTTCCTATTTCATTTACAGTCTATCTGTTCTACTTTAATTACTATCGCATTTCTGCTATTTATCTACTGTTCTATTTTTTCCTCTTTCAAATACCGTCCTATTTTTCCTATTTCAATTATTGTCCTGTTTTTCTAATTCATTTACTGTCTTATCTTTCCTACTTCAATTACTGTCCTATTTACCCTATTTCGTTTACTGTCCTATTTTTTCTTTATTCAATTACTGTCCTATTTATCCTTCTTTGATTACTGTCCTATCTTTCCTACTTTAATTATTGTCATATCTTTCCTATTTCAATTACTGTCCTCTTTTCCCTATTTCGTTGACAGACCTATTTTTCTATTTCAATTACTGTCTTATTTTTTTCCTTATTCGATTACTATCATATCTTCCCTACTTTAATTACTATCCTATTCCATTTTACTATCCTATTGTCCCTATTTAGTTTCCAGGCCTATTTCAGTTATTTTTTATGTTTCCCTATCATATTTATTTCTCATCTTTCCTATTGCAATTATTTTCCTATCTGTCCTATTTCATTTAATATCCTATATTCCCTATTTCAATTACTGTTCTATTCTTTCTATTTCATTTACTGTCCTATCATTCCTATTTCATTTTCTGCCTATCACATTTCGCTTACTGTCCTATTTTTCCGATTTCGTTGATCCTATTTTTCCTACTTTGTTTACTGTCCTATTTTTTCTAATCCGATATATGTTCTTACTTTCACTTAATGTTTTCCTGTATTACTTTAATCATTATCTTATTTCTGCTATCTTGATTGCATGGAATCAGAGTGGTGTTTAACAAAGTAAGTTTTTGAATGACTGATCACTAGATATGAATATTTTCCCTATATGATTTACTCTCCTACTTTCCCTGTTTCATTTACTCTTCTATTTTTCCTATTCGATTTACTCTCCTACTTTTCCTATATGATTTACTTCCTACTTTCCCTATTTGATTTATTGTCCTACTTTTCCTATTTATTTACTGTCCTACTTTTCCTATTTGATTTACTCTCCTACTTTTCCTATTTGATTGACTGTCCTACTTTTCCTATTGATTTACTTTCATACATTCCCTATTTGATTTACTGTCCTACTTTTCCTATTTGATTTACTGTCCTACTTTCCCTATTTGATTTATTATCCTACTTTTCCTATTTATTTATTGTCCTACTTTTCCTATTTGATTTACTCTACTACTTTTCCTATTTGATTGACTCTCCTACTTTTCCTAATTTGTTTTACTGTCCTACTCTTCCTATATGCTTTACTCTCGTACTTTTCCTATTTGATTTACTCTACTACCTTTTCCTATTTAATTGACTCTCCTACTTTTCCCTATCTGATTTACTTTCCTACTTTTTGGATTTCAATTACTCTCCTTTCTTTCCTTATTTACTGTCCTACTCTTTCTATTGATTTACTCTCCTACTTTTCCTATTGATTTACTCTCCTACTTTCCCTATTTGATTTAGTTTCCTACTTTTCCTATTTGGTTTACTCTCATACTTTTCCTATTTCATTTACTCTCCTACTTTTCCTATTTTATTTACTATCTTACTTTTCCTATTTCATTTCCTCTACCTTTCCTATTTTATTTACTCTCGTATTTTTCCCTATTTGATTATTTTTCCTACTTTTACCTATTTGATTTACTTTCCTACTTTTTCTATATGATTAACTCTCCTACTTTTCCTATTTGATTAACTCTCCTACTTTTCCCTATATGATTTACTTTCCTACGTTTTCTATTCCATTTCTCTGTCCTACTCTAATTATTGACTTATTTTCTTAGTTTTCCTATTGATTTACTCTCTTAGTTTTTTTTTATTCATTTACTCTCCTAGTTTTCCCTATTTGATTTACTTTATTACTATTCCCTATTTGATTTACTCTCCTACTTTTTCTACTTGATTTACTGTCCTATTTTTCCTATTGATTTACTCTCCTAATTTTCTTATTTCATTTACTCTCCTACTTTTCCTATTTGATTTACTCTACTTTTCGTATTTGATTTATTCACCTACTTTTCCTTATTTGATTTACTCTCCTACGTTTCCCTATTTGATTTATTCTCTTTTCTTTCCTATTTGATTTTACTTTCCCACTTTTCCCATTTGATTTACTCTTCTATTTTTCCTATTTGATTTACTTTCCTACTTTCCCTATTTGATTTATTGTCCTACTTTACCTATTTATATACTGTCCTACTTTTCCTATTTGGTTTACTGTCCTACTTTCCCTATTTGATTTATTATCCTACTTTTCCTATTTATTGATTGTCCTACTTTTCCTATTTGATTTACTGTCCTATTCTTCCTATTGACTTACGTTCCTACTTTTCCTATTGCTTTACTCTCTTACTTTTCCTATTCATTTACTCTCCTAGTTTTCCCTATTTGATTTACTTTCTTACTTTTCTGTATTTGATTCACTCTCCTACTTTTCCTAATTTGTTTTACTGTCCTCTTCCTATATGCTTCATTCTCCTACTTTTCCTATTTGATTTACTCTACTTTTCCTATTTGATTTACTGTCCTACTTTTCCTATATGATTTACTGTCCTACGTTTCCTATATCCTTTACTCTCCTACTTTTCCTATTTGATTTACTTTCCTATTTCTTCCAATTGATTTACTGTCCTACTTTTCCTATTTAATTTACTCTACTATTCCTATTTGATTTAATGTCCTACTGTTCCTATTTGATTTACTATTCTATTTTCCCTACTTGATTTACTGTCCTACTTTTCCTATTCATTTACTCTCCTACTTTCCCTATTTGATTTACTTTCCTACTGTTCCTATTTGATTTACTCTGCTACTTTCCCTATTTGATTTACTTTCCTACTGTCCCTATTTGATTTACTCTCCTACTGTTCTTATTTGATTTACTGTCCTACTTTTCCTATTTGATTTACTGTCGTACTTTTCCTATTTGATTTACTGTCGTACTTTTCCTATTTCATTTAATCTCCTACTTTTTCTATTTGATTTAATGTCCTACTGTTCCTATTTGATTTACTATTCTATTTTCCCTACTTGATTTACTGTCCTACTTTCCCTATTTGATTTACTCTCCTACTTTTCCTATTTGATTTACTCTCCTACTGTTCCTATTTGATTTACTCTCCAACTGTTGCTATTTGATTTACTTTCCTACTGTCCCTATTTGATTTACTGTCCTACTTTTCCTATTTGATTTACTGTCGTACTTTTCCTATTTGATTTAATCTCCTACTTTTTCTATTTGATTTACTGTCCTACTTTTCCTATTTGATTTACTCTCCTACTTTTCCTATTTGATTTACTGTCCTACTTTTCCTATTTGATTTACTTTCCTACCTTTCCTATTTGATTTACTGTCCTATTTTTCCTATTTGATTTACTCTCCTACTTTTCCTATTTAATTTACTGTCGTACTTTTCCTATTTGATATACTCTCCTACTTTTCCTATTTGATTTACTTTCCTACTTTTCCTATTTGATTTACTTTCCTACTTTTCCTCTTTGATTTCACTTTCCCACTTTTCCTATTTAATTTACTCTTCTATTTTTCCTATTTCATTTATTCTCCTACTTTTCCTATATGATTTACTTTCCTACTTTCCCTATTTGATTTATTGTCCTACTTTGCCTATTTATTTACTCTCCTACTTTTCCTATTTGATTTACTCTCCTACTTTCCATATTTGATTGACTCTCTTGCTTTTCCTATTTGATTTACTCTCCTACTTTTCCTATTTGATTTACTCTCCTACTTTTCCTATTTGATTTAATCTCCTACTTTTCCTATTTGATTTACCCTCCTACTTTTCCCTATGATTTATTCTCTTACTTTTCCCTATGATTTACTCTCTTCTTTCCCAATTTGATTTACTGTCCTACTTTTCCTATTGATTTACTCTCCTAATTTTCCCTATGATTTACTCTCCTACTTTTGCCTATTTGATTTACTGTCCTATTTTTCCTAATTGATTTGCTCTCCCACTTTTCCCTAGTATTCACTGTCCTACTTTCCCTATTTGATAACTGTCCTACTTTTCCTATTCATTTCCTCTCTTACTTTCCCTATTTGATTTACTGTCCTACTGTCCCTATTTGATTTACTCTCCTACTGTTCCTATTTGATTTACTGTCCTACTTTTCCTATTTGATTTACTGTCCTACTTTTCCTATTTGATTTACACTCCTACTTTCCCTATTTGATTTACTTTCCTACTTTTCCTATTCATTTCCTCTTTTACTTTCCCTATTTGATTTACTGTCCTACTATTTGATATACACTCCTTTCTTTCCTATTTGATTTTACTTACCCACTTTTCCTATTTGATTTACCCTTCTATTTTTTCTCTTTGATTTATTCGCCTACTTTTCCTATTTGATTTACTCTCCAACTTTTCCTATATGATTTATTCTCCTACTTTTCCTATTCATTTCCTCTTTTACTTTCCCTATTTGATTTACTGTCCTACTGTCCCTATTTGATTTACTGTCCTACTTTTCCTATTTGATTTACTGTCTTACTTTTCCTATTTGATTTACTGTCCTACTTTTCCTATTTGATTTAATGTCCTACATTTTCTATTTAATTGACTCTCCTACTTTTCCTATTTGATTTACTGTCCTACTTTTGCTATTTGATTTACTGTCCTACGTTTCCTATTTGATTTACTCTCCTACTTTTCCTATTTGATTTAATCTCCTACTTTTCCTATTTGATTTAATCTCCTACTTTTCCTATTTGATTTAATCTCCTACTTTTCCTATTTGATTTACCCTCCTACTTTTCCCTATGATTTATGCTCTTACTTTTCCCTATGATTTACTCTCTTCCTTTTCCTATTTGATTTACTGTCCTACTTTTCCTATTGATTTACTCTGGTACTTTTCCCTATGATTTACGTTCTTACTTTTGCCTATTTGATTTACTGTCCTATTCTTCATATTTGATTTGCTGTCCCACTTTTCCCTAGTATTCACTGTCCTACTTTCCCTATTTGATAACTGTCCTACTTTTCCTATTTGATTTACTTTCCTACTGTCCCTTTTTGATTTACTCTCCTACTGTTCCTTTTTGATTTACTGTCCTACTTTTCCTATTTGATTTACTCTCCTACTTTTCCTATTTGATTTACACTCCTAATTTCCCTATTTGATTTACTTTCCTACTTTTCCTATTTGATTTACTCTCCTTTCTTTCCTATTTGATTATACTTACCCACTTTTCCTATTTGATTTATCCTTCTATTTTTCCTATTTGATTTATTCGCCTACTTTGCCTATTTGATTTACTCTCCAACATTTCCTATATGATTTGTTCTCCTACTTTTCCTATTCATATCCTCTCTTACTTTCCCTAGTTGATTTACTATCCTACTGTCCCTATTTGATTTACTGTCCTACTTTTTCTATTTGATTTACTCTCCTACTTTTCCTATTTGATTTAATGTGCTACTTTTCCTATTTGATTTACTCTACTACTTTTCCTATTTGATTTACTGTCCTACTTTTGCTATTTGATTTACTCTCGTACGTTTTCTATTTGATTTACTGTCCTACTTTTCCTATTTGATTTACTCTCCTACTTTTCCTATTTGATTTACTGTCCTACTTTTCCTATCTGATTTACTCTCCTACTTTTCCCTATGATTTATTCTCTTACTTTTCTCTATGAATTACGCTCTTACTTTCCCTATTTGATTTTCTGTCCTACCTTTCCTATTGATTTACTCTCCTACTTTTCCTATTTGATTTACTGTCCTACTTTTCCTATTTGATTTACACTCCTCATTTCCCTATTTGATTTACTTTCCTACTTTTCCTATTTGATTTACTCTCCTTTCTTTCCTATTTGATTATACTTACCCACTTTTCCTATTTGATTTATCCTTCTATTTTTCCTATTTGATTTATTCGCCTACTTTGCCTATTTGATTTACTCTCCAACATTTCCTATATGATTTGTTCTCCTACTTTTCCTATTCATATCCTCTCTTACTTTCCCTAGTTGATTTCCTATCCTACTGTCCCTATTTGATTTACTGTCCTACTTTTCCTATTTGATTTACTGTCCTACTTTTCCTATTTGATTTAATGTGCTACTTTTCCTATTTGATTTACTCTACTACTTTTCCTATTTGATTTACTATCCTACTTTTCCTATTTGATTTACTCTCTTACGTTTCCTATTTGATTTACTGTCCTACTTTTCCTATTTGATTTACTCTCCTACTTTTCCTATTTGATTTCCTATCCTACTTTTCCTCTCTGATTTACTCTCCTACTTTTCCCTAAGATTTATTCTCTTACTTTTCTCTATGATTTATTCTCTTACTTTTCCCTATGAATTACTCTCTTACTTTCCCTATTTGATTTTCTGTCCTACTTTTCCTATTGATTTACTCTCCTACTTTTCCTATTTGATTTACTGTCCTACTTTTCCTATTTGATTTACTCTCCTACTTTTCCTATTTGATTTACTCTCCTACTTTTCCTATTTGATTTACTCTCCTACTTTTCCCTATGATTTATTCTCTTACTTTTCCCTATGATTTACTCTCTTACTTTCCCTATTTGATTTTCTGTCCTACCTTTCCTATTGATTTACTGTCCTACTTTTCCTATTTGATTTACTCTCCTACTTTTCCCTATGATTTACTCTCTTACTTTCCCTATTTGATTTTTTGTCCTACCTTTCCTATTGATTTTCTGTCCTACCTTCCCTATTGATTTACTGTCCTACTTTTCCTATTTGATATACTGTCCTACATTTCATATTTGATTTACAGTCTTACTTTCCCTGTTTGATTTACTCTCCTACTTTTCCTATTTAATTTACTCTCCTACTTTACCTAATTGATTTACTCTCCTACTTTTCCCTATGATTTACTCTCTTACTTTCCCTATTTGATAACTATCCTACTTTTCCTATTTGATTTACTTTCTTACTTTTCCTATTTGATTTACTTTCCTACTGTCCCTTTTTGATTTACTCTCCTACTTATCCTATTTGATATACTCTCCTACTTTTCCTATATGATTTATTTTCCTACTTTGCCTATTCATTTACTCTCCTTCTTTCCCTATTTGATTTACTGTCCTACTTTTCCTATTTGATTTACTCTCCTACTTTTCCTATTTCATTTATTGTCCTACTTTTCCTATTTGATTTACTCTCCTACTTTTCCTATTTGATTTAGACTCCTACTTTCGCTATTTGATTTACTCTCCTACATTTCCTATTTGATTTACTGTCTTACTTTCCCTATTTGATTTACTTTCCTACTTTTCCTATTTGATTTACTCTCCAACTTTCTATATTTCAATTACTATAAAACAAAATTCTCATTACACTGACTATTCTATTTTTCTTATTTCATTTACTTTCTGATTTTCCTATTTTAGCTTATTTAATGTCAGTTAGTTTTTTAATATCCTATTTTGCCTATTTCATTTACTCCTCTTTTTTTTTTATATTTCACAAGATCCTCATAATTGCAATGTCTAAATAACGGTGTGTATGTGAGTTCCAGATATCTAGACACCGCATTCATAAGAATTTTCACTGTAGTGTTTTATATACTGAACGGTTTAATATCTTTTATTAACTGTAACATTAAGTTTACCGATATATTTTATTCATCATTCGATCATATTTATTGTATCTGTTCATTTACTCTAAAAGTTCATTTCTATATCTATATTTACAACACAATATTAATGACTATACTGTACCATGTCACATTTTGTACTATTTCATATTCCGCATTATTTTTATTGACTGGGCCATGTGGTTTATTGTCTTATTTTTATTCTAATTTATGTACTGTTCATTTTTTAAATATTTAATTTACCGTCCTATTTTTCTTATTTCATATACTGTCCTATTTTTCCTATTTCCTTTAATCTCCTATTTTCCCATTTTATCTTATCTAATTTCAGTTGATTTATTGTTCTAATGTTTCTATTTCATTTACTCTCCTTTTTTCATATTTCACAAGATCCTCATAATTGCAATGTCTAAATAACGGTGTGTGTGTGAGTTCCAGATATCTAGACACTGCATTCATAAGAATTTGCACTATAGTGTATTATTTACTGAACGAATTAATCTCTTATTCACTATAACGTCAAGTTTACTGATATATTCCATTTATTTGATTTATTGTCCTATTTTTCCTATCTCATTTACTCTCTTATTTTCCCATATTTTCTTATTTAATGTCAGTTGATTTATTTTCCTAATTTTCCTATTTCCTTTACTACGGTAACCCTTTTTCCATATTTCACAAGATCCTCATAATTGCATTCCTTTTTCATTTACTCTCCTATTTTCCTATTTTATCTTATTTAATGTTTTTACTCTCCTACTTTTCCTATTTGATTGACTCACCTACTTTTCCTATTTGATTTACTGTCCTATTCTTCTTATTGACTTACATTCCTAGTTTTCTTATTGCTTTACTCTCTTACTTTTCCTATTCATTTACTCTCCTAGTTTTCCCTATTTGATTTACTTTCTTACTTTTCCCTATATCAATACTCTCCTACTTTTCCTAATTTGTTTTACTGTCCTACTCTTCCTATATGCTTTATTCTCCTACTTTTCCTATTTGATTTACTCTACTTTTCCTATTTGATTTACTGTCCTACTTTTCCTATATGATTTACTGTCCTACTTTTCCTATATCCTTTACTCTCCTACTTTTCCTATTTGATTTACTTTCCTTCTTCTTCCAATTGATTTACTGTCCTACTTTTCCTATTTGATTTACTCTTTTATTTTCCCTATTTGATTTACTGTCCTCCTTTTCCTATTCATTTACTGTATTACTTTCCCTATTTGATTTACTTTCCCACTGTTCCTATTTGATTTACTCTGCTACTTTCCCTATTTGATTTACTTTCCTACTGTCCCTATTTGATTTACTCTCCTACTTTCCCTATTTGATTTACTCTTTTACTTTTCCTATTTCATTTACTCTCCTACTTTTCCTATTTGATTTACTCTCCTACTTTTCCCTATGATTTACTCTCTTACTTTCCCTATTTGATAACTGTCCTACTTTTCCTATTTGATTTACTTTCTTACTTTTCCTATTT
This sequence comes from Ostrea edulis, assembly GCF_947568905.1. Taxonomy (NCBI): domain Eukaryota; kingdom Metazoa; phylum Mollusca; class Bivalvia; order Ostreida; family Ostreidae; genus Ostrea; species Ostrea edulis. Next base: position 9,193,856 of record NC_079165.1, read on the forward strand.
GATATACTTTCTTACTGTCTCTTTTTGATTTACTCTCCTACTTTTCCTATTTGATTTACTCTCCTACTTTTCCTATATGATTTATTCTCCTACTTTGCCTATTCATTTACTCTCCTACTTTCCCTATTTGATTTACTTTCCTACTTTTCCTATTTGATTTACTGTCCTACCTTTCCGATTTGATTTACACTCCTACTTTCCCTATTTGATTTACTGTCCTACGTTTCATATTTGATTTACTGTCTTACTTTCCCTATTTAATTTACTCTCCTACTTTCCCTATTTGATCTACTCTCCTACTTTCCCTATTTGATTTACTCTCCTACTTTTCCTATTTGATTTACTCTCCTTCTTTCCCTATTCATTTCCACTCCTACTTTCCCTATTTGATTTACTCTCCTACTGTCCCTATTTGATTTACTGTCCTACTTTCCCTATTTGATTTACTCTCCTACTTTTCGTATTTGATTTACTTTCCTACTTTTCCTATTTGATTTACTGTCCTACCTTTCCGATTTGATTTACACTCCTACTTTCCCTATTTGATTTACTGTCCTACATTTCCTATTTGATTTACTCTCCTACTTTCCCTATTTGATATACTCTCCTACTTTCCCTATTTGATTTACTCTCCTACGTTTCCTATTTGATATACTGTCCTACATTTCATATTTGATTTACAGTCTTACTTTCCCTATTTGATTTTCTCTCCTACTTTCCCTATTTGAGTTACTCTCCTACTTTCCCTATTTGAGTTACTCTCCTACTTTCCCTACTTGATTTACTCTCCTACTTTCCCTATTTGATTTATTCTCCTACTTTCCCTATTCATTTACTCTCCCACTTTTCCTATTTGATTTACTTTCCCACTTCTTCAATTGATTTACTGTCCTACTTTTCCTATTTTATTTACTCTACTTTTCCTATTTGATTTACTGTCCTACTTTTCCTATTGATTTACTTTCATACATTCCCTATTTGATTTACCGTCCTACTTTTCCTATTTGGTTTACTGTCCTACTTTCCCTATTTGATTTATTCTCATACTTTGCCTATTCATTTACTCTCTTACTTTCCCTATTTGATTTACTCTGCTACTTTCCCTATTTGATTTACTTTCCTACTTTTCCTATTTGATTTACTCTCCAACTTTCTCTATTTCAATGACTATAAAAAAAATTCTCATTACACTGACTATTCTATTTTTCTTATTTCATTTACTTTCTTATTTTCCTATTTTATCTTATTTAATGTCAGTTAGTTTTTTAATGTCCTATTTTGCCTATTTTATTTACCCCCCTTTTTTATACTTCACAAGATCCTCATAATTGCAATGTCTAAATAACGGTGTGTGTGTGAGCTCCAGATATCTAGACACCGCATTCATAAGAATTTGCACTGTAGTGTTTTATTTACTGAACGGTTTAATATCTTTTATTGACTGTAACGTTAAGTTGACCGATATATTTTATTCATCATTCGATCATATTTATTGTATCTGTTTATTTACTGTAAAATTTAATTTTTGTATCTATATTTACCACACAATATTAATGACTATACTGTACCATTTCACATTTTGTACTATTTCATATTCCGCATTATTTTATTGACTGTGCCATGTGGTTTATTGTCTTATTTTTATTCTAATTTATGTACTGTTCATTTTTTAAATATTTAATTTACCGTCCTATTTTTCTTATTTCATGTACTGTCCTATTTTCCTATTTCCTTTACTCTCCTATTTTCCCATTTTATCTTATCTAATTTCAGTTGATTTATTGTTCTAATGTTTCTATTTCATTTACTCTCCTCTTTTCATATTTCACAAGATCCTCATAATTGCAATGTCTAAATAACGGTGTGTGTGTGAGTTCCAGATATCTAGACACTGCATTCATAAGAATTTGCACTATAGTGTATTATTTACTGAACGAATTAATCTCTTATTCACTGTAACGTCAAGTTTACTGATATATTCCATTTATTTGATTTACTCTCCTATTTTTCCTATTTCATTTACTTGCCTACTTTCGCCATTTCATTTACTCTTATTTTCCTATTTTATCTTATTTAATGTCAGTTGATTTATTGTCCTAATTTTCCTATTTTATTTACCCCCCTTTTTCATATTTCACAAGATCCTCATAATTGCAATGTCTAAATAACGGTGTGTGTGTGAGTTCCAGATATCTAGACACTGCATTCATAAGAATTTGCACTATAGTGTATTATTTACTGAACGAATTAATCTCTTATTCACTATAACGTCAAGTTTACTGACATATTCCATTTATTTGATTTATTGTCCTATTTTTCCTATCTCATTTACTCTCTTATTTTCCCATATTATCTTCTTTAATGTCAGTTGATTTATTTTCCTAATTTTCCTATTTCATTTACTACGGTAACCCTTTTTTCATATTTCACAAGATCCTCATAATTGCATTCCTATTTCATTTACTCTCCTATTTTCCTATTTTATCTTATTTAATGTCAGTTGATTTATTGTCCTAATTTTCCTATTTCATTTACCCCCTTTTTCATATTTCACAAGATCCTCATAATTGCAATGTCTAAATAACGGTGTGTGTGCGAGTTCCAGATATCTAGACACCGCATTCATAAGAATTTGCACTATAGTGTATTATTTACTGAACGAATTAATCTCTTATTCACTGTAACGTCAAGTTTACTGATATATTCCATTTATTTGTTTTATTGTCCTATTTTTCCTATCTCATTTACTCTCTTATTTTCCCATATTATCTTATTTAATGTCAGTTGATTTATTTTCCTAATTTTCCTATTTCATTTACTACGGTAACCCTTTTTTCATATTTCACAAGATCCTCATAATTGCATTCCTATTTCATTTACTCTCCTATTTTCCTATTTTATCTTATTTAATGTCTTTACTCTCCTACTTTTCCTATTTGATTGACTCTCCTACTTTTCCTATTTGATTTACTGTCCTATTCTTTCTATTGACTTACGTTCCTACTTTTCTTATTGCTTTACTTTCTTACTTTTCCTATTCATTTACTCTCCTAGTTTTCCCTATTTGATTTACTTTCTTACTTTTCCCTATTTGATTTAATTTGTTTTACTGTCCTACTCTTCCTATATGCTTTATTCTCCTACTTTTCCTATTTGATTTACTCTACTTTTCCTATATGATTTACCGTCCTACTTTTCCTATATCCTTTACTCTCCTACTTTTCCTATTTGATTTACTTTCCTACTTCTTCCAATTGATTTACTGTTCTACTTTTCCTATTTAATTTACTCTACATTTTTTATTTGATTTAATGTCCTACTGTTCCTATTTGATTTACTCTTCTATTTTCCCTATTTGATTTACTGTCCTACTTTTCCTATTCATTTATTCTCCTACTTTCCCTATTTGATGTACTTTCCTACTGTTTCTATTTCATTTACTCTGCTACTTTCCCTATTTGATTTACTTTCCTACTGTCGCTATTTGATTTACTTTCCTACTTTCCCTATTTGATTTACTTTCTTACTTTTCCTATTTGATTTACTCTCCTACTTTTCCCTAGTATTTACTGTCCTACTTTCCCTATTTGATAAATGTCCTACTTTTCCTATTTGATTTACTTTTTTACTTTTCCTACTTGATTTACTTTCCTACTGTCCCTTTTTGATTTACTCTCCTACTTCTCCTATTTGATTTACTCTCCTACTTTTCCTATATGATTTATTCTCCTACTTTGCCTATTCATTTACTCTCCTACTTTCCCTCTTTGATTTACTCTCTTACTTTTGCTATTTGATTTACTGTCCTACTTTTCCTATTTGATTTACACTCCTACTTTCCCTATTTGATTTACTCTCCTACCTTTCCTATTTGATTTACTGTCCTACATTTCCTATTTGATTTACTCTCTTACTTTCCCGATTTATTTACTCTCCTACTTTTCCTAATTTGTTTTACTGTCCTACTCTTCCTATATGCTTCATTCTCCTACTTTTCCAATTTGATTTACTCTACTTTTCCTATTTGATTTACTCTACTTTTCCTATTTGATTTACTGTCCTACTTTTCCTATATGATTTACTGTCCTACTTTTCCTATATCCTTTACTCTCCTACTTTTCCTATTTGATTTACTTTCCTACTTCTTCAATTGATTTACTGTCCTACTTTTCCTATTTAATTCACTCTACTTTTCCTATTTGATTTACTGTCCTACTTTTCCTATTGATTTACTTTCATACATTCCCTATTTGATTTACCGTCCTACTTTTCCTATTTGGTTTACTGTCCTACTTTCCCTATTTGGTCCTACTTTCCCTATTTGAATTATTATCCTACTTTTCCTATTTTTTGATTGTCCTACTTTTCCTATTTGATTTACATTCCTACTTTCCCTATTTGATTTACTCTCCTACATTTCCTATTTGATTTACTGTCCTACTTTCCCTATTTGATTTACTTTCCTACTTTTCCTATTTGATTTACTCTCCAACTTTCTCTATTTCAATTACTATAAAAAAAATTCTCATTACACTGACTATTCTATTTTTCTTATTTCATTTACTTTCTGATTTTCCTATTTTATCTTATTTAATGTCAGTTAGTTTTTTAATATCCTATTTTGCCGATTTCATTTACTTCTTTTTTTTAATATATATTTCACAAGATCCTCATAATTGCAATGTCTAAATAACGGTGTGTGTGTGAGTTCCAGATATCTAGACACCGCATTCATAGCAATTTTCACTGTAGTGTTTTATTTACTGAACGGTTTAATATCTTTTATTGACTGTAACATTAAGTTTACCGATATTCATCATTCGATCATATTTATTGTATCTGTTCATTTACTGTAAAAGTTCATTTTGATATCTATATTTACCACACAATATAATTGACTATACTGTACCATGTCACATTTTGTACTATTTCATATTCCGCATTATTTTTATTCACTAGGCCATGTGGTTTATTGTCTTATTTTTATTCTAATTCATGTACTGTTCATTTTTTAAATATTTAATTTACCGTCCTATTTTTCTTATTTCATGTATTGTCCTATTTTTCCTATTTCCTTTACTCTCCTATTTTCCCATTTTATCTTATCTAATTTCAGTTGATTTATTGTTCTAATGTTTCTATTTCATTTACTCTCCTCTTTTCATATTTCACAAGATCCTCATAATTGCAATGTCTAAATAACGGTGTGTGTGTGAGTTCCAGATATCTAGACACTGCATTCATAAGAATTTGCACTATAGTGTATTATTTACTGAACGAATTAATCTCTTATTCACTGTAACGTCAAGTTTACTGATATATTCCATTTATTTAATTTACTCTCCTATGTTTCCTATTTCATTTACTCTCCTACTTTCCCTATTTCATTTACTCTTATTTTCCTATTTTATCTTATTTAATGTCAGTTGATTTATTGTCCTAATTTTCCTATTTTATTTACCCCCCTTTTTCATATTTCACAAGATCCTCATAATTGCAATTTCTAAATAACGGTGTGTGTGTGAGTTCCAGATATCTAGACACCGCATTCATAAGAATTTGCACGATAGTGTATTATTTACTGAACGAATTAATCTCTTATTCACTATAACGTCAAGTTTACTGATATATTCCATTTATTTGATTTATTGTCCTATTTTTCCTATCTCATTTACTCTCTTATTTTCCCATATTATCTTATTTAATGTCAGTTGATTTATTTTCCTAATTTTCCTATTTCATTTACTACGGTAACCCTTTTTTCATATTTCACAAGATCCTCATAATTGCATTCCTATTTCATTTACTCTCCTATTTTCCTATTTTATCTTATTTAATGTCAGTTGATTTATTGTCCTAATTTTCCTATTTCATTTACCCCCTTTTTCATATTTCACAAGATCCTCATAATTGCAATGTCTAAATAACGGTGTGTGTGTGAGTTCCATATATCTAGACACCGCATTCATAAGAATTTGCACTATAGTGTATTATTTACTGAACGAATTAATCTCTTATTCACTGTAACGTCAAGTTTACTGATATATTTCATTTACCATTAGATCATATTAATAGTATCAATTCATTTACTGTAAAATGTTATTTTGTATTTACCATACTTCCATATTTACCATACATTTGTATTGACTATGAATCACTATTTCACATTTTCTACAATTTCATATACCGTATTATTTTATTGACTAGATACCAATTTATTGACTGTACTATTACACCTATGTCATTTACTATACTATTTTATGCACCGTATTAATTCATGTACCATAATTGTTAATTAATTATGCTCTTTTATAAACTGCGGTGTTATATCTATTTTATTTACTGTACTACTTTATTTACTATTTTACTTATTCCATTTCCTGTACCCGTCCATTTAAAATCGTATTACTATTGTTATCTATTCTACTTACTGTTCTATTTTACTTTTGTATTTAATTTAGCAAAATATTTTAATCATGTGGCCCCATTTAGTCGCCTCTTACGACAAGCAAGGGGTACTGAGGATCTACTCTAACCCAGATCCCCACGGAGTCTTTCATTTAATTCTTTTATTTACTGTACTAATTAATATATAACGTAATATCTTATCAACTATACCATTTTATTTCCTATATATTACTTGATGTAACATAATATCTTATGAACTATACCATTTTATTTACTGTTCTATTTGATGCAAGGTGAAGATAACGAACAGTGATCAATCTCATAACTCCTATAAGTAACACAAAATAGATAGATGGGCAAACACGGACCCCTGGACACGCCAGAGGTGGGATCAGGTGCCTAGGAGGAGTATTTTATCAACTATACTATTTTCTTTGCTGTATAAATTGATGTAAAGTAACATTTTATGTACTAAGTGATGTAAAGTAGCATTTTATGTACTAAGTGATGTAAAGTAACATTTTATGTACTAAGTGATGTAAAGTAACATTTTATGTACTAAGTGATGTAAAGTAACATTTTATGAACTATAAATTTCTATGTACTGTATTATTTAATGTAACGTAATATTTTATTGAGTATACTATTTTTACTCTACTATTAATGTATCATAATAGTTGAAATAAACTATCTATTTATTGTACTATTTGTTGTAATGTAATATTTTATCAATCATACTACTTTATTTACTGCACTATTTGTTGAAACTAAACACTTTAATTACTGTACTCTCTGATGTAACGTAATATGTTATATACTGTACTATTTTATTTACTGTTGGGTGTAGATAACGACCTGTGATCAACTCTTTGATGTGACTTAATATTCTATTAACTATACTATTTTGTACTCTACTATTTAATGTATCATAATACATAGTATCTAATACGAGTGTATTTATGAACTATACTTACAAACTATATTTCATTTACTGTACAATTTGATGTAACGTAATATTTTATGAAATACACTACTTTATTTATTGTACTATTTGATGTACCATTTACTGTAACATAAGATCCTATGAACTGTGACATTCTATTTACTGTATTATTTAATGTAATGTATTATCTTATAATTTATAATATTTCATTTACTGAACCATTTAATGTAATGTAATATCCTATGAACTATACTATTTTATTTCGTGTACTATTTAATGTAATGAAATATTTTATTAACTATACTATTTTATTTCCTGTACTATATCATGTAATGAAATATTTTATGAACTATACTATTTTATTGATGGCATTACTTAATTTAGTATACTATCCTATAACTATACTATTTTATTTCGTGTACTATTTAATGTAATGAAATATTTTATTAACTATACTATTTTATTTCCTGTACTATATCATGTAATGAAATATTTTATGAACTATACTATTTTATTGATGGCATTACTTAATTTAGTATACTATCCTATAACTATACTATTTTATTTCGTGTACTATTTAATGTAATGAAATATTTTATTAACTATACTATTTTATTTCCTGTACTATATCATGTAATGAATTATTTTATCAACTATACTATTTTATTTCCTGCACTATTTAATGTAAAGTAATATCTTTTGAACTATACTATTTTATTTCCTGCACTATTTAATGTAGCATACTATCCTATGATCCATTTTATTTACTGTGTTATTTGATATAAGGTAAATTTTGATAAACTATACTACTTTCTTTACTTTACTTAATATTTTATAAACTATCCTATTCCAATAACTATACTTTAATATGAAATGTTACAACTTGATGAGAGAAGAGAGAATGAATGAGGGAGGAAAGGGACAAAGAATGAAAGAGGAAAGCGATATAATGAACAGAGGTAAGAGAGAGAAAATGAATGAAAGACAAATAGAGAAGGAATGAGAGAGAGAGAGAGAGAGAGAAAATGAGAGAGGAAACAGTCAATGAATGAGAAAGGAGAGAAAAATTGAAAGAGGAGAAAGAATGAATGAGAGAGAAGAGAAAATAAATGAAAGGAGAGAGAAAATGATTGAGAGATCAGAGGAAATTAATGAGAGAGGAGGACGAGAATTAATGAGAGAGAAGAGAGAGGATAAATGAGAAGAGAGAATTAATGAGGAGAGAATCAATGAGAGAGGAGATAATTAATGAGATATGATAGAGAATGACAGAGAGAGAAAGAGAGGGAAAGAGAGAGGAGAAAGAAAGAGAGAGAATGAGTGAAAGAGAAAGGATAAGAGAGAGAGAGATAATGAATGAGAGGAGAGAGAATGAATGAGAAAGGAGAGAGAATGAATGAGAGAGGAGAGAGAATGAATGAGAGAGGAGAGAGAATGAATGAGACAGGAAAGAAAGAATGAGAGGAGAGAGAATTAATGAAAGGAGACAGAGAATGAATGAGAAGAGAAAGAGCATTAATGAGAGAGGAGAGAGAATGAATGAGAGAGGAGAGAGAATGAATGAGACAGGAAAGAAAGAATGAGAGGAGAGAGAATTAATGAAAGGAGACAGAGAATGAATGAGAAGAGAAAGAGCATTAATGAGAGAGGAGAGTGAGAGTGAATGTGAGGAGAGAAAGAATGAATGAGAGAGGAAAGAAAAATAATTAATAAGAGGAGAGAGAGAATTAATAAGAGGAGGGTGAGAATTAGTGAGAGGAGAGAGAGAATGAATGAGAGGAGAGAAAGAATGAATGAGAGAGGAAAGAAAAATAATTAATGAGAGGAGAGAGAGAATTAATAAGAGGAGGGTGAGAATTAGTGAGAGAAGAGAGAGAATGAATGAGAGGAGAGAAAAAATGAATGAGAGAGGAAAGATAATTAATGAGAGGAGAGAGGGAATTAATAAGAGAAAGAAGAGAATTAATGAGTAGAGAGAGAAAATGAATGAGAGAGGAAAGAAAGATAATTAATGAGAGGAGAGAGAGAATTAATAAGAGGAGGGAGATAATTAATGAGGAGAGAGTGAATGAATGAGAGGAGAGAAAGAATAAATGAGAGAGGAAAGAAAGATAATTAATGAGAGGAGAGAGGGAATTAATAAGAGGAGGGAGAGAATTAATGTGGAGAGAGAAAATTAATGAGAGGAGAGAGAATGAATGAGAGGAGAGGGATAATGAATGAGAGAGGAGAGAGAATGAATGAGAGGAGAGAGAATGAATGAGGAGAGAGAGAATGAATGAGAGTAGAGAGAAAATGAATGAGAGGAGATAGAACATTAATGAGAGGAGAAAGAGAATTAATGAGAGAGGAGAGAAAATCAATGAGAGGATAAAGGGAATTAATGAAAGGAGAGAGAATTAATGAGGAGAGAAAATTAATGAGAGGAGAGAGATAATTAATGAGAGGAGAGAGAAAATGAATGAGAGGAGGGAGAGAATGAATAAGGAGAGAGAATGAATGAGATGATAGAGATAATGAATGAGAGGAAAGACACAATGAGTGAGAGAATAGAGAAAATGAATGAGAGAGGAGAGAGAATGAAAGAGAGAAGAGAGAGAATGAATGAGAGGAGAAAGGATGGGATATTTGAGAGACAATAAGGGAGGGGAGAGAATGAACGAGAGGACAGAGGGGAAAAATGAGGAGAGAGAATGAATGAGGAGAGAGAAAATTAATGAAAAGAGAGACATAATAAATGGGAGGAGAGAGAATGAATGAGAGAGGAGAGAGAATGAATGAGGAGAGAGAGAATGAATGAGGAGAGAGAATGAATAAGAGGGAAAAGAAAGAGAATTAATGAGAGTAGAGAGAATTAATAAGGAGATAGAACATTAATGAGAGAAGAAAGAGAATGAATGAGAGAGGAGAGAAATAGTGAATGAGAGGAGAGAGAATGAATGAGAGGAGAGAAATATTGAATGAGGAGAGAATGAATGAGAGAGTAGAGAGAATGAATGAGAGACGAGACAATGAATAAGAGAGGAAAGAAAGAGAATGAATGAGAGGAGAGAGAAAAGTAATGAGAGAAGAGGGCGAGAATTAATGGGAGAGGAGAGAGATAATAAAGGAGGAGAGAGAGAATGAATGAGAGGAGAAAATCAATGAGAGGAGAGAATCAATGAGAGAGGAGAGAGAATGACTTAGAGAAAGAGAGGGAAAGAGAGAGGAGAAAGAATGAATGAGAATGAATAAGAGGAGAGAATGAATGAGAGAGGAGAGAGAATGAATGAGACAGGAAAGAAAGAGAATTAATTAGAGGAGAAAGAGAATGAATGAGAGAGGAAAGAAAATTAATGAGAGGAGAGAGAAAATTAATGAGAGGAGAGAGAAAATGAAGGAGAGGAGACAGAGAATCAATGAGAAGAGAAAGAGAATTAATAAGAGAGGAGAGAGAATGAATGAGAGAGGAAAGAAAGACAATTAATGAGAGGAGAGAGGGAATTAATAAGAGGAAGGAGAGAATTAATGAGAGGAGAGAGAAAATAAATGAGAGAGGAAAGAAAGATAATTAATGAGATGAGAGGGAGAATTAATAAAAGGAGGGAGAGAATCAATGAGAGGAGAGAGTGGCTGGATGAGGAGAGAAACAATGAATGAAAGAGGAAAGAAAGATAATTAATAAGAGGAGAGAGGGAATTAATAAAAGGAGGGAGAGAACTAATGCGGAGATAGGAAATTAATGAGAGGAGAGAAAGAATCAATGAGAAAGGAGAGAAATAATGAATGAGAGAAGAGAGAGAGAATGAATGAGAGGAGAAAGATAATGAATGAGAGGGGAGAGAATGAATGAGAGAGGAAAAAAAGAGAATGAATGAGAGAGAAAAAATTAATGAGAGAGGAGGGAGAAAATTAATGAGAGAGGAGAGAGATAATAAAGGAGGAGAGAGAGAATGAATTAGGAGAGAATGAATGAGAGAGGAGAGAGAACAAGAGGTACTGTGAGCAATGCTCACTAAGAATACCCCCCGCTTTCCCCAATCTCCCAAAGGGTGTTGGTAATAAGTATAAACTACCTCTTTTCTGAGTGTAAAAAAGAAATGGCATGACAAACCGAACCATATTGCTACTTCGATGTCCAGTGCGCTTGACCTTTGACCCCAAAATCGATAGGGAACATCTTCATCCCATGGGTAGTCCATATATATGATATGGTGACGGTAGGTGGAAAGGATAATGCTTTAGAGCCCGGAAACCATTGCGTCTACAGACGGACGGACGGACGACAACCCGATTCCAGTATAACCCCCCCCCCCCACAACTTGTTGCGGGGGGTACAATGAATGAGGAGATAATGAATGAGAGAGGAGAGAGAATGAGAGAGAAAACGAGAGAGGGGGAGAGAGAGAAAGAATAAGAAAGAGAGAATGAAAGAGAGAATGAATGAGAGAGGAGAGATAATGAATGAGGAGTGAGAATGAATAAGAGGGGAAAGAAAGAGAATTCATGAGAGGAGAGAAAATCAATGAGAGGATAAAGCAGAGAGAATTAATGAGAGAGGAAGAAAATTAATGAGAGAAAATTAATGAGAGGAGAGAAAATTAATGAGAGAAGAGAGAAAATGAATGAGAGAAGAGAGAAAATGAATGAGAGGAGAGAGAGAATGAATGAGAGAGGGGATAGAATGGATGAGAGAGGAGAGAGAACATGAATGAGGAGAGAGAATGAATGAGAGGATAGAGAAAATGAATGAGAGAGAAAGAGAATTAATGAGAGGGAGAGAGAATGAATGAGGAGAGAAAGAATGAATGAGAGAGGAAAGAAAGATAATTAATGAGAGAAGACAGGAGAGAGGGAATTAATAAAAGGAGGGAGAGAACTAATGCGGAGAGAGAAAATGAATGAGGATAGAGAGAATCAACGAGAGAGGAGATAGATAGTGAATGAGAGAGGAGAGATATAATGAATGAGAGGAGAGAGAATGAATGAGAGAGGAGAGAGAATGAATGAGAAAGGAGAGAATCAATGAGAGGAGAATGAATGAGAGAGGAGAATGAATGAGAGAGGAGAGAGAATGAGAGAGAGGGAATTAATGATGGAAGAGAATGAATGAGAGAGGAGGGAGAGAATAAATGAGGAGAGAGAGAATGAATGAGAGGGGAAAGAAAGAGAATTAATGACAGGAGAGAGAATTCATGAGAGATAATGAATGAGGGAGGAGAGACATAATGAATGAGATAGAGAATGAATGAGAGGAGAGAGAGAGAAAGAGAGAGGAGAGATAATGAATAAGAAAGGAGAGAGAATGAGAGAGAGAGAGAGAGAGAGAGAGAGAGAGAGAGAGAGAGAGAGAGAGAATGAGAGAGAGAATGAGAGAGAGAGATAATGAATGAGAAAGGAGAGAGAATGAGAGAGAGAGAGAAAGAGAGAGAGAGAATAGAGAGAGAGAGAGAATGAGAGAGAGAGAATGAGAGAGGAGTAAATAAATGAGAAGAAAATGAATGAGAGAGAGAAAAAGAGAGGACAAGGAATAAGAGAATGAATGAGAGAGGATAGAGAATTAATGAGAGAGGAGAGAATAATGAATAAGAGAGGGGAGAGAGAATGAATTAGAGGAGAGAGATAATGAGGAATGAATGAATGAATGAGAAGAGAGACTGAATGAGAGGATGAGGATGGAGAAATAGAGGGAAGAAAGAATACGAGAATGAATGAGAGGAGAGAGAATGAATGAGAGAGGAAAGAGAGATAATTAATCAGAGGAGAGAGGGAATCAATGAGAGAGGGAATTAATGAGAGGAGAGAAAAATAAATAAGAGAGGAGAGAGAGAATTAATGAGAGGAGAGAATAATGAATTAGAGAAGAGAGATAATGAATGAGAGGAGAGAGAATGAAAGAGAGGACAGAGAATGAATGAGAGAGGAAAGAAATAGAACTAGTAATCCTAATTGTTCGCGAACAATTAGAGGACTTTCCACCTTTTCAGTGCTTTTTCTGGAAAATTAATTTTCAAATCATTTTCAACTTCAATACTTCTTCACTTCTTTTATCGCCTAACCGGACAACGCCTAAATCCTAAAAAAAAAAAAAACACTTCCGACGGTCACCCATCCAACTACTCGTCACGATGAATGTTGCTTAAGTTCCATCATGGCGACAGACTCTCTACCACTACACCAGACTGACTTGCTTAATAACGAACAAGTCCAAGTGAATTATAAACTGTTTAGGGCCACGAAAGCCATTCTTTAAAGGCCGTAACATCCAAAGACCATAAATAAAGGAATTTTAAGGGTTTTCTTGTTGTTTTTATGTGTGTTTGAACGTAGGACAGGCGTAAATGTGCATGGATATAGTGTGCTTTTAGGAGGACGTGCCGAGAGACCGCAAGTCCTGTTGTGTTGTATGGTGGACCACCACGGACTCGCACCGGGAGGTGTGTGACCTTGACCTTTGACCTTGACCTCCTTTTGAAGGTCAAGGTCATCGGTCTTCTTGCAAGTGCTCCCGTGTCTCTAGGTCTATTCCTGTCCAAGTTAGAAGCTGAAATAACGATATCGGAGATTTGCAGGGGCAATAACTCTGCTCAAGGGGTTCCTGTTCCCTTCGGTTGACTTCTCACTGCAAGGGAGTTTCACTGGGAACTCCTCAGCGAAAGTTTCGTGTCTCTACGACTTTCGGTTCTGGAGGAGTAGCGATAACAAGGTTTTCAACGCGCGTCGCCACAGTTCGCAGAGGGGTCAAAATTGAGAGTTGTCATTCACGATACGCAGACCCGTCCAGAATTCAATGCTGACCCATGTGGTATTTCACTGCTATCTGAAGCGGGAAAGAGGGTATAAAAAGTGCCATTTTCTGGTCTTTGGGGTGACCTTGACCTTTGACCTTGACCTATTTTTCAAGGTCAAGGTCACCCGACCATTTTCCAGTGGGTTCGGTGTCTCTACGACAAATGCTTTAGGAGTCGACAATTTCTTACGCAGAAACCGTTAAACACGAGGGGTACTAACTTCCTGAAAGGGTCCTCGAATCCTTTGGTTGAATTCCCATGTCAATTGGACCAGGTCACCTCTATGTTCTGGAAAAGGTCGGATGCTCCTATCCTTCACGGTTTTCGAGAAGAACCGATAACAAGGGTTTTTCGCGTAGAGTCCTCCAAGTTCGTTAAAGGTCAAAGTTCAGTTACGTAGGGTCAAATCTGAGCATGTTTCGAGATGTCGAAAAGGATGGTCTACATTGATTTTCGATAAGTCTTTTAAAAGACGTCAAAAGCTTCTCGCGGCGGAAAGAAAAGAAGACAAATAATAATAAATAATAAACAGAACAATATCAAAAGGTCTTTCCACAGAAAGGTGGAAAGTCCTAATTAATGAGAGGAGAGAGAACATTATTGAGAGAGGAGAGAGAACATTATTGAGAGAAGAGAGAGAACATTATTGAGAGGAGAGAGAGAATGAATGAGAGGAAAGAGAGAATGAATGAGAGGAGAGAGAGAATGAATGAGGAGAGAGAGAATGAATGAGAGGAAAGAGAGAGAGAATGAATGAGAGGAAAGAAAGATAATAAATAAGAGAAGAGAGAAATAATGAATGAGAATGAGAGAGAGAGAGAGAGAGAGAGAGAGAGAGAGAGAATGAATGACAGAGGAAAGAAAATGAATGAAAAGAGAAAGAGAATGAATGGGAGAGGAAAGACAGATAATTAATGAGAAGAGAGATAATAAATGAGAAGAGAGGGAATTAATGATGAGAGAGAGAATGAATGAGAGAGGAAAGAAAGAATTAATAAGAGGAGAGAGAAAATTAATGAGGAGAGAATGAATGAATGAGAGGAGAGACTGAATGAAAGGAGAGAGAATGAATGTGAGAGAGAGAGATATATATAGAGAGAGGATGGAGAGATAGAGGGGAGAAAGAATAAGAGAATGAATGAGAGGAGAGAATGAATGAGAGGAGAGAGAGAATGAATGAGAGGAGAGAGAGAATGAATGAGAGAGGAAAGAGATAACTAATCAGAGAAGAGAGGGAATTAATGATGAGAGAGAGAATTAATGAGAGAGGAGAGAATAATAAATAAGAGAGGAGAGAATAATAAGAGGAGAGAGAGAATGAATTAGAGGAGAGAGATAATGAATGAGATAGGACAGAATGATTGAGAGTAAAGAAAGAGAATGAAAGAGGAGAAAGAATTAATGAATGAATGAGAGAGAAGAAAATGAATGAAGAGAGGGGACAGAGAATGAATGAAAAATGAGATAGACAATAAATGAGATAGGAGAGATAGAATGAATGAGGAGAAATAGAATGAATAACAGGAGATAGAATGAATAACAGGAGATAGAATGAATAACAGGAGAGATAAAATGAATAACAGGAGAGATAAAATGATTGAGATAGGAGAAAGAGAAAATGAATGAGAGGAGATAAAGACAATGAATGATGAATAGAGAGATAATGAATGAGAGTAGAGACTATTAAATGTAAGGTAAGATCTTATCAACAATACTACTTTATTTTCTCTGCTATTTAATGTAATATCTTAAGACTTATAATATTTATTTACTGTACTTTATGAGGTAAGGTAACATTTTCTATACTATAGTATTTTATTTCCTGTACTGTTTGATGTAACATGATATCTCATGAACTATACTACTTTATTTAGTTTATCAAAACAGAAAGGAAATACATTCATACTTTGAAAATTCTCAAAAAAAAAAACAACCCACAGACTTAAATTCTGGAACTCTAAACAACTGTTCTCACACACCGTTTTCAAGTCTAGTATCCAAGAAAATTTTCATTGTACAAATATATCGCTCTCCTGTTCCTTACTATATCTCCTTATGTCTGTGTTAGTTCATCTACTGAACTAATTATTTCACTATGCTAATTCATTACATTACTTTTCATTTCCTTTATTATTTTATTCAATGTATTATTATACACGTATCTACTATTTGATGCAAATATTTAATTTTCTGTACTTTATTTACCGTACCATTTGATGAAACATAATTGACTACGCTCGTTTGTTAACGGCACTATTATACCTATTTCATGTACGGTACTACTTTATTTAGTATTTTACTTATTCCATATCATTTAAATTAATGTCCTAAGATGCTTTATTTACCGTACTATTTTATCTATTTTACTTACTGTTCTATTTTACTGTTGTATTTAATTTAGCAAAATATTTTAATCATGTGGCCCCATTTAGTCGCCTCTTACGACAAGCAAGGGGTACTGAGGATCTACTCTAACCCGGATTCCCACGGGATTTTTCACTTAACATACTTTTCTATTTCATTTACTGTCCTATTTCCCTAATTTAATTGCTGTACTATATTTTATAATGTAACACCTTATGAACTATACTACTTTATTTACTGTACTGCTTGATGTAACGTAATATTTTATGAACTATACTATCTTATTTTCTCTACTACTTAATGTAATGTAATATCTCAAGACCTATTATATTTATTTATTGTACTATTTGATGTAACGTAACATTTTCTATACTATGCTATTTTATTTATTGTACTATTTGATGTAACCTAACATTTTCTATACTATGCTATTTTATTTATTGTACTATTTGATGTAATGTAACATTTTCTATACTATGCTATTTTATTTATTGTACTATTTGATGTAACGTAACATTTTCTATACTATGCTATTCTATTCATTGTACTATTTGATGTAACCTAACATTTTCTTTACTATGCTATTTTATTACACTATTTGATGTAACATAACATTTTCTATACTATGCTATTTTATTTACTGTACTATTTGATGTAACGTAATATTTTCTATACTATGCTATTTTATTTATTGTACTATTTGATGTAACATAACATTTTCTACACTATGCTATTCTATTTACTGTACTATTTGAGGTAATGTAATATTTTCTATACTATGCTATTTTATTTATTGTACTATTTGATGTAACCTAACATTTTCTATACTATGCTATTTTATTTACTGTACTATTTGATGTAACGTAACATTTTCCATACTATGCTATTTTATTTATTGTACTATTTGATGTAATGTAACATTTTCTATACTATGCTATTCTATTTACTGTACTATTTGATGTAGCCTAACATTTTCTATACTATGCTATTCTATTTATTGTACTATTTGATGTAACGTAACATTTTCTATACTATGTTATTCTATTCATTGTACTATTTGATGTAACGTAACATTTTCTATACTATGCTATTCTATTTATTGTACTATTTGATGTAACGTAACATTTTCTGTACTATGCTATTCTATTGTACTATTTGATGTAACGTAACATTTTCTATACTATGCTATTCTATTTATTGTATTGTTTGATGTAAGGTAACATTTTCTATACTATGCTATTCTATTTACTGTACTATTTGATGTAAGGTAACATTTTCTATACTATGCTATTTTATTTATTGTACTATTTGATGTAACGTAACATTTTCTATACTATGCTATTTTATTTATTGTACTATTTGATGTAACATGACATTTTCTATACTATGCTATTCTATTTATTGTACTACATGTATTTGATGTAACATAACATTTTCTATACTATGCTATTCTATTTACTGTACTATTTGATGTAAGGTAACATTTTCTATACTATGCTATTTTATTTATTGTACTATTTGATGTAACGTAACATTTTCTATACTATGCTATTTTATTTATTGTACTATTTGATGTAACATGACATTTTCTATACTATGCTATTCTATTTATTGTACTACATGTATTTGATGTAACATAACATTTTCTATACTATGCTATTCTATTTATTGTACTATTTGATGTAATGTAACATTTTCTATACTATGCTATTCTATTTATTGTACTATTTGATGTAACGTAACATTTTCTATACTATGCTATTCTATTTACTGTACTATTTGATGTAAGGTAACATTTTCTATACTATGCTATTTTATTTATTGTACTGTTTGATGTAACGTAACATTTTCTATGCTATGCTATTCTATTTATTGTACTATTTGATGTAACGTAACATTTTCTATACTATGCTATTTTATTTATTGTACTATTTGATGTAATGTAACATTTTCTATACTATGCTATTCTATTTATTGTACTATTTGATGTAATGTAACATTTTCTATACTATGCTATTCTATTTACTGTACTATTTGATGTAAGGTAACATTTTCTATACTATGCTATTTTATTTATTGTACTGTTTGATGTAACGTAACATTTTCTATGCTATGCTATTCTATTTATTGTACTATTTGATGTAATGTAACATTTTCTATACTATGCTATTCTATTTATTGTACTATTTGATGTAACGTGACATTTTATATACTATGCTATTCTATTTATTGTACTATTTGATGTAATGTAACATTTTCTATACTATGCTATTCTATTTACTGTACTATTTGATGTAAGGTAACATTTTCTATACTATGCTATTTTATTTATTGTACTGTTTGATGTAACGTAACATTTTCTATACTATGCTATTTTATTTACTGTACTATTTGATGTAACGTAACATTTTCTATACTATGCTATTCTATTTACTGTACTATTTGATGTAACGTAACATTTTCTATACTATGCTATTCTATTTATTGTACTATTTGATGTAACGTGACATTTTCTATACTATGCTATTCTATTTATTGTACTATTTGATGTAACGTATCATTTTATATACTATGCTATTCTATTTATTGTACTATTTGATGTAACCTAACATTTTCTATGCTATGCTATTCTATTTATTGTACTATTTGATGTAATGTAACATTTTCTATACTACGCTATTCTATTTATTGTACTATTTGATGTAACGTGACATTTTCTATACTATGCTATTCTATTTATTGTACTATTTGATGTAACGTGACATTTTCTATACTATGCTATTCTATTTATTGTACTATTTGATGTAAGGTAACATTTTCTATACTATGCTATTTTATTTATTGTACTGTTTGATGTAACGTAACATTTTCTATGCTATGCTATTCTATTTATTGTACTATTTGATGTAACGTAACATTTTCTATACTATGCTATTTTATTTATTGTACTATTTGATGTAATGTAACATTTTCTATACTATGCTATTCTATTTATTGTACTATTTGATGTAATGTAACATTTTCTATACTATGCTATTCTATTTACTGTACTATTTGATGTAAGGTAACATTTTCTATACTATGCTATTTTATTTATTGTACTGTTTGATGTAACGTAACATTTTCTATGCTATGCTATTCTATTTATTGTACTATTTGATGTAATGTAACATTTTCTATACTATGCTATTCTATTTATTGTACTATTTGATGTAACGTGACATTTTATATACTATGCTATTCTATTTATTGTACTATTTGATGTAATGTAACATTTTCTATACTATGCTATTCTATTTACTGTACTATTTGATGTAAGGTAACATTTTCTATACTATGCTATTTTATTTATTGTACTGTTTGATGTAACGTAACATTTTCTATACTATGCTATTTTATTTACTGTACTATTTGATGTAACGTAACATTTTCTATACTATGCTATTCTATTTACTGTACTATTTGATGTAACGTAACATTTTCTATACTATGCTATTCTATTTATTGTACTATTTGATGTAACGTGACATTTTCTATACTATGCTATTCTATTTATTGTACTATTTGATGTAACGTATCATTTTATATACTATGCTATTCTATTTATTGTACTATTTGATGTAACCTAACATTTTCTATGCTATGCTATTCTATTTATTGTACTATTTGATGTAATGTAACATTTTCTATACTATGCTATTCTATTTATTGTACTATTTGATGTAACGTGACATTTTCTATACTATGCTATTCTATTTATTGTACTATTTGATGTAACGTGACATTTTCTATACTATGCTATTCTATTTATTGTACTATTTGATGTAACATGACATTTTCTATACTATGCTATTCTATTTATTGTACTATTTGATGTAACGTGACATTTTCTATACTATGCTATTTTATTTATTGTACTATTTGATGTAACGTGACATTTTATATACTATGCTATTCTATTTCCTGTACTGTTTGATGTAACACGATATCTCATGAACTATACTACTTTATCTAGTTTATTACAACAGAAAGGCAATACATTCATAGTTTGAAAATTCTCAAAAACACAGACTTAAATTCTGGAACTCTATAAACAAATGTTCTCACACACCGTTTTCAAGTCTAGTATCCAAGAAAATTTTCATTGTACAAATATATCACTCCCCTGTTCCTTACTATATTTCCTTATCTCTGTATTAGTTTATATACTGTACTAGATCTAATTCTGTCACTATGCTAATTCATACTATTTTATTTTTACTAATTTATTTACTGAATGAATCAGAGAGAGAATGAATCAGAGAGGAGAGGAAGAGAAGGAATAACAGGAGAGAATGAATGAGAAAGGAGAAGAGAATGAATAAGGAGAAAAAATGAATGAGATAGAACAAAAGAATGAATGAGAGAGGAGAGAAAAATGAATGCGGAAAGATAGAATTAATGAGGAGAGAGAATTAATGAGAGAGGAAAGAGAATTAATTAGGAGAGAGAGAGTATGAATGAGAGAGGAAATAGGATACAAGAGGAGACAGAATGAATGAGAGAGGAAAGAGAGAATTAATGCGAGAGGAAAGAAAATTAATGAGGAGAGAGAGAATGAATGAGAGAGGAAATAGGATAAAAGATAGTAGAGAAAGAATGAATGAGAGAGGAGAGAGAATTGATGAGAGAGGAAAGAATTAATGAGAGGAATTAATGTGAGAGGAGAGAGAATTAATTAGAGGAGAGAGATAGTATGAATGAGAGAGGAAAGAGGATAAAAGAGAGGAAAGAGACAAAATGAATGAGAGAAGAGAATTAATGAGAGAGGAAAGAATTAATGAGAGGAGAAAGAGAATGAATGAGAGAGGAAAGAGAATGAATGAGAGAGGAAAGAGAATTAATGAGAGGAGAGAGAGAATGAATAAGAGGAGAAAGAGAATGAATGAGAGAGGAAAGAGAATCAATGAGAGGAAAGAGAATCAATGAGAGAGGAAAGAGAATTAATGAGGAGAGAGAATGAATGAGAGAGGAAAGAGAATTAATGAGAGGAGAGAGAGAGAATGAATGAGAGAGGGGATAGAATGGATGAGAGAGGAAAGAGATAATTAATGAGAGAGAGAGAGAGAGAGAGAGAGAGAGAGAGAGAGAGAGAGAATGAATGAGAGAGGAAAGAGGATAAAAGAGAGGAAAGGGGATAAAATAGAGGAAATGGGATAAAATAGAGGAAAGAGAGAACATGAATGAGAGAGGAAAGAGAATGAATGAGAGAGGAGAAAAAGAGTATAAATGAGAGAGGAGACAGATGATAAATAAGAGAAGAGATGAGAGAGGAAAGAGTATGAATGAGAGAGGAAAGAGAATTAATGAGAGGAGAGAAAGAATGAATGAGAGAGGAAAGAGGATAAAAGAGCGGAAAGAGAATTAATGAGAGAGGAAAGAGCATGAATGAGAGAAGAAAGGGAATTAATGAGAGAGGAAAGAGAATTAATGAGAGGAGAGAGAGAGTATGAATGAGAGAGGGGATAGAATTAATGAGAGGCAAAAGAGGATAAAAGAGAGGAAAGAGTGAATGGATGAGAGAGGAAAGAGATAATTAATGAAAGAGGAAAGAGAATTAATGAGAGGAGAGCAAGAATGAATGAGAGGGGGGAGAATTAATGAGGAAAGATAATTAATTAGAGGAGAGAGAGAATGAATGAGAGGATATAGAATGGATGAGAGAGGAAAGAGATAATGAAAGAGGAGAGAGAGAGAGAGAGAGAATGAGAGAGAGAGAGAATGAGAGAGGAAAGAAAATTAATGAGAGAAGAAAGATAATTAATGAGAGAAGAGAGAGAATGAATGAGAGAAGGGAGAGAATTAATGAGAAAGGAAAGAGAGAGAGAATGAATGAGAGAGGAAAGAGGATAAAAGGAAAGAGAGAATGAATGAGAGATTAGAGAGAGAATAAATGAGAGAGAAGAGTGAGAATGAATGAGAGAGGAGAGTGAGGATGAATTAGAGAGGAGAGAGAAAAAGAATGATAGAGAAAAGAACGAATGAGAGGAGAGAGAGAAAGAATGAGAGGAAAGAATGAATGAGAGTAGAGAGAGAATGAATGAGAGAGAAAAGAGAATTAATGAGAGGAGAGAGAGCATGAATGAGAAAGGAAAGAATGAATGAGAGGAGAGAGAATGAATGAAAAATGGGAGAGTATGAATGAGAGAGGAGAGAGAGAATGAATGAGAGAGGAAAGAGAGAATGTGTGAGAGGAGAGAGAGAACATGACTGAGAAAGGCAAGAGACAATGAGAGGGGAGAGAGAGAATGAATGAAAAACAAGATACAGAATGAATGAGAGGAGAGAGAGAGAATGAATGAAAAACAAGATAGAAAATGAATGAGAGGAGAGCTAGAATGAATGAGAAGAGAGATAATGAATTAAAAAGGAGAAGATGAATGAGAGAAGAGAGGTAATGCAGGAGAGAAGAAAGAATAAATGAGAGGCTAGAGAAAATGAATGAAGACAGAGTAATGAATGAGGAGAGAGATTGAATGACAGTAGAGAATGAATTAGAGAGGGGAAAGAGAATGAATGAGAATGGAGAAAGAGAATAACTGATAGGAGAGAGAGAATGAATGAGAGATGAGAGAGACAGAATGAACAAGAGGTACTTTGAGCTATGCTCATTAAGAATACCCCAACTTACCCCAATCTCCTAATGAGTGTATAAATTACCTCTTTCCTAAGATTAGAAATGAGAGGGCATGAAAAAACCTTGGGTAGTCTCTTCTCTAAGAGTGCCCTTGACCTTTTGACCCCAAAATGTTTGGGATCATCGTCCCATGGGTAGTCCATATGTATGATATGGTGACTGTAAGTGGAAAGGATAACGCTTTAGGGCCCGGAAACAGATGGACAGACGGACAACCTGATTCCAGTATACCCCCACAACTTTATTGGGGGGGTATAATGACAGAGAAGAGAGAATGAATGAGAGAGGAGAAAGAATGAATGAGAGAGGAGAGAGAATGAATGAGAGAGGAGAAAGAGAATGAATGAGAGAAGAGAGATAAAGAATGAGAGGAGAATGAATGGGAGAGGAGAAAGAATGAATGAGAGAGGAGAGATAAAGAATGAATGACAGTAGAGAGAGAATGAATGAAAGAGGAGAGAGAGAATGAATGAACGATGAGAGAATGAATGAAAGGGGAGATAATGAATGAAAGAGAGAGAATGAATGAAAGAGGAGAGAGAATGAATGAAAGAGGAGAGAGAATGAATGAAAGATGAGTTATAATGAATGAAAGAGAAAATGAATGAAAGAGGAGAGAAAGAATAAATGAAAGAGGAATGAGAGAATGAATGAAAGATGAGATATAATTAATGAAAGAGGAGAGAATGAATGAAAGAGGAGAGAAAGAATAAATGAAAGAGGAATGAGAGAATGAATGAAAGATGAGAGAGAGAATGAATGAAAGAGGAGAGAGAATGAATGAAAGATGAGAGAGAATGAATGAAAGAGGAGAGAAAGTTAAGGAGACAGGATGAATGATAACACAGAGAAAGAATGAAAGAGGAGAGAAAAAATAAAAAAGAGAGGATACAGAGAATGAATGAGGAGAGAGTGAATCAGAAAGAGAAAGTATGACTGAGAGGAGAGGGATATTAAATGAGAAAGGAGAGAGAGGATGAATGAGAGAAGAGAGATTATGAAAGTGAAAATTAATGAGTGAGGAGAGAGAATGAATGAGAGGAGAGAGAATGAATAAGAGAAGATAGGTAATGATAGATTTAAGTATAGAAGGTAAAAGAATAACATTAGCTAATTTATATGGACCAAACAAAGATTCGCCAATTTTTTATAAGACTGTAGTAGAAAATGCACAATATTTTGGAAATAATCACTATATTTTCTGTGGTGATTTTAATTTTGTCATGAATCCCAATATTGACTGTAAATTCTATAAAGATAATAATATTAAGGTAGTACTCTACATCGTCATAATGGCTGACTTCCTTTAAAAACATGGATGAAAAAATCGATATCAGCAATATTTGGCTTTTCCTTTTCAATTTAAATACCTAGCCGAGTAGCTCAGTAGGTTAGAATACCGACTGCTGACCTGTAGGTCGGAGGTTCAAGTCCAGCAGGGGTTTTAATATTTTTTCAGATTACCTTCCACTAAAACTGTATTTTTTGACAAAATAAAGTAAATTTGAAAATTTTCAACTTCAAAATATTATTGTACATATCCTCCACTTTTCATCTACGTCAAATTTCTCTGGTGTAGCACACCTCCTTAACAACCCAAATGCCAGAAATACTATGTTAGAGGCAATGAATGACTTAGATATGTTTGATATATATATAGAGAATTATAACCAGATACAAGAAGATATACTTGGAGAAGAAAAAATCCCACTAAATTAGCCAGATTAGATTTCTTTTTGATTTCCAATTTCTTATTTCACAGTGTACATGATTGTGTTGTAGAACCAGGCTACAGATCAGACCATTCTATGGTCATTTTGTCATTAAGATTTCAGGATTTTCAAAGAGGGAAAGGTTTATGGAAATTTAATAACTCTTTGCTTTATGATAAAGAATATGTCCAAAAAATTAAACAAACAATATTACAAACAAAAAAGCAGTATATGATTCCGGTTTATAATATCGATAATATAGGGTCTATTCCAGATAATGAAATTAATTTTATAATGAATGATCAGTTGTTTTTAGAGGTATTGATGATGGAAATAAGAGGAAAATCTATTTCACATTCAGCTTATATACAAAAATGTAAAAATCATAAAGAAAAAGAATTGGGTGTTATAATAAAAGACCTGGAAGAGAATGAAGAATCGGCAGAAAAGTCTGATATTAGTTTGGAAGATGCAAAGAAGCAATTAGAAGTAATAAGGACAGATAAACTAAAAGGTGCAATGATTAGATCAAAAGCAAAATGGCTAGAGGAGGGAGAAAAACCTACAGAGTATTTCTGCAATCTAGAGAAAAGAAACTTTACGAACAAAATAATTCAACGAGTAGAAAAAGAAAATGGTAAAGTAATTACAAATCAGCACGAGATATTGGAGGAGATATGTAAATATTATGAAAATTTATATGAAAATAAAACAACTGTGGGAAATTTACGTGAATGGGAAAATGACGAATTATTTAGAAATGTTCCTATATTGTCATTAAATGAAAATTTAATCCTAGAGGGGGAGATAACTTATCAGGAAACAACAAACACTATTAAAAAAATGAAAAATAATACAAGTCCAGGAAGTGATGGCTTCACTATTGAGTTTTTCAAAATTTTTTGGAAAGACCTTGGAATCTTCGTTACAAGGGCATTAAATTCTGGTTATAATAAGGGAGAACTGTCAATTACACAAAAGCAAGGGATCATTACATGTTTACCAAAACCGGACAAACCGAAACAATTTTTAAAAAATTGGCGCCCTATTACCTTACTCAATACAGTTTATAAGATAGGGTCTGGATGTATTGCAGGTAGAATCAAATCTGTTCTTCCAAAATTAATCAGTGGAGACCAAACTGGATTCATATCAGGAAGAAATATTTCAGAAAACACAAGATTAATTTATGACATAATGAATTACACTCAAGTTAGAAATATCCCTGGCATGATCCTCCTCATAGATTTTGAAAAAGCATTTGATACAGTCTCTTGGGATTATTTAATAAGAGTGTTAAAATTTTTCAATTTTGGTGAATCTATTATTAAGTGGATCACAGTATTTTACAATAACATATCAACAACAATAAACCAAGGTGGAAATTTATCAAGGTGGTTTCAAAATAGGCGTGGTTGTAGACAGGGGGATTCAATCTCACCTTACTTGTTTTTATTATGTGTAGAAATACTTGCAATAAAACTAAAAGGTAATGAAAAGGTAAAAGGTATTAAGATAGGTAATATAATTCACTTAATTTCACAATTTGCAGATGATACTTCTATTTTCTTAGATGGTAGTAAGGAATCTTTAGAGGCTACATTAGATGACCTTAAAGATTTTAAAGAGATGTCTGGTCTAACTGTCAATTATAGTAAAAGTCAGGTGGTATGGATTGGTAGTAAGAGATATTCAGTAAAAAGATTAGTGGAAGATAAAGAATTGATATGGGGCAATAATAAATTCCAAGTTCTTGGAATAGATTTTGATGTTGATTTAGGTGAAACAGTAAAAATAAATTTTGATAAAAAAATTATTGCTATTCAAAATCTTTTGAAACATTGGGAAAGAAGGAATCTTACTCCTATAGTATTACAGTGATTAAATCATTAGCAATTTCAAAACTGGTACACTTATTTATTTCATTACCAAATCCATCTAAAGACATCATAGACAAGTTAAATCAAATATTCTTCAAGTTTTTATGGAAAAGTCCTGTCGCAAAAGTTAAACAAAGTACTTAAAGTACTCGTGGGAGTTGAACATTGTGGAAATTCAGTTAGAAAAGATAGTACTGGAAGGGTAGGGGGATAAATGACTGAATATTATCATGATTTTAGATACAAATCAACTGTTGTTGTTTTTCAAAGCGTTACAACAGCAAACATGGATAATGGAAGGCCCATGGGCCACAACGCTCCTCGAGTAACTGAAGTCGTGTTGTTGTTTTCTAGAATTTCACCCCTTTATATTCTCATGAAAAATGTGACCACATACTATGGCCCAAACATTCAAATCAATATGGTTATCAATGCCTTGCAGTTATGAAGAAGTTTTTTCCCCTGTATATATACATTCAAGTTTAATCCTAGTTATAGCTAATTCTAAGTATTCATTACTTGAAAAGGTAGTCCAATATGCTAAACTGTCACCTGAGTATACTACAGTCCTGTAGAGGATCAATGGAATGGTAAATAATTGTATAATAACTCAAAATAAATGAAATGCAAAAAAATTAAAAATTGTCGGGCATCGGAAATGCGCAAGCCGAGTTGCACAAGGAATGGGCATAGAGGGAACCGGCAGAAAAGTTTTCAAGAATTATCAAGCAGGGAGCAAAATTTTGCGTACATAAATTTCAGCCGACTTAAATCCTTTGTGACCTTGACCTTTAACCCGTGACCAAAATCAATAGGCTTCTTTGTCTCATCAAGGGCGATAATCCATCTAAGTTTAATTGAGATCCTATAATTTGTTAAAAAATTAGTGCAGAAAACAAAATTTTCTCCAAATTTCAGTCTATTTATAGCCACTGTGACTTTGACCTTGTGACCCCGGAATCGATAGGCTTCTTGTCTTACTTAATCGATCTAAGTTTGATTGAGATCCTATAATTCGTTCAAGAGTTATGGTGCGGAAAACAAAATTTTCTCCAAATTTCAGTCTATTTATAGCCAGTGACCTTGACCTTTGACCTAGTGACCCCAGAATCGATAGGCTTCCTCATCTTACTGAGGGTGACAATCCATCTAAGTTTGAATGAGATCCTATAATTTGCTCAAGAGCTATGGTGCGGAAATGAAATGTTGATGCGTGCCCGTCTGCCCGCCCAAAGGCACTTCATCAGATCATAAGCCGAGTTCGACTTCATAGCAACTCCGCTAAAAATGAAACACTAGTCAAATAATGTTATTTATTGCCAAGGTATTTGGGATATTATACTGTGGCTCAAACAGGGGGTGAATGAACCTGACAGTATGGAAAGCATATAGTGGAATCAGACTTGTGATGCTGGAAATCTATAGTGATTAATAAACTATACATGTACAACTATTTTTTTTTCAGTTTGTGAGGGAGAATCCTCATGTCTCTTTCATCTGTAGACAAATAAACAATGTATTTTGACCAGAGCAATTTCCAATCCTTTTTGCAGCATAAATTCAACATTGTGGCAACTGGGTTAAACTTTGATAGTGAAGTAATACATGGCAGCACCTTATCCCATGCTCTTAAAATTTCTGTTTGACATCCACTCAAACATTACAGAGTGTAACAAAATCCCATTGTAATAGGGGATTCAAAATGGATAACTGGTACAAAATATGGTACATACTATTAAAAAAGGATAATGAATTTGACATATTGATGTCTTGGAAAAGGAAATTCTGACATCGGGGCTCTAAGCGTTTTCAAACATTGTCATTTGATAAAAGTGTTCTACATTTTTAAAAATAGAGATTAATATGTCTTTACATACATATGTGAGAAAGTTTCCATTATTCCTAGCCGAGACATACCATGTATGCGCAAAAAATTCATAAACAACTAGTAATCCTAATTGTTCGCGAACAATTAGAGGTCTTTCCACCTTTTCTGGATTTGTTTCTTGACCTTCAATCTTGATCCATTCTTCAGTAGGTCAAATGAGGCCAAAAAACTTTCAAGTCGATGTAAACTTGGAAAACTTTCAGGGGCCATAACTATTTAAAGGGGTTGGTGAATCTTTTCGCACTGAATAGATTGAAGAGTCTACTAAATCAGTACAAAACATTAATGATTTAGGTTTGGTATCTCCAGGGTTAACGGTTTCGAAGGACTAGTGATAACAAGCTTTATTTGTAAGATGGGTAATAATTTTTAAAGGAGCCCGGCTTAAGGGCCAAGAAAGATGTTTTAATTGGTTTTAAAAGAACATACTAATGATGCAATGAAAAATGATGTATGTTGAAAGACAAAAGAGATATAAAAAGAGCTAAATTCTCAATATTTGAAGTAACTTTGACCTTTGACCTTTACCTAATATTCAGGGTCAAAGGTCAATGATCACATTGCAGTTGGTCCCATGTTTCTATGATTATCCGTTTAAAAGTTAACGATTAGCACAAACACATAAAAGGGCAATAACTCATATAAGGGGTCAGCGGATCCTTTCACACTGAATATGTTGAAGTTGTGCTTCGAGAAACCGAAGACATTGGTGAAGGTTTGGTGTCTCTATGGTCTATGGTTTCAAAGGGGTAGCGATAACAAGGTTAATAATGTAAGGGGCAATAACTTTTAAAGGGGTCAGTCTTAGGGTACAGGTATCAAATCTTTAAAATGGATTTAAAAGGACATACTAAAGATTCAATTATATGTAGTATATGTTGAAAGACAAAAGAGATCTAAAAAGAGCTGAATTTCTCATATTTTGAATGACCTTGACCTTTGACCTTGATAAAAATCAAAAGGTCAAAGAATGGAGATTCTAATGCAGTTGTTCCCATGTCTCTAGGATAAATGGTTTTAATTTTTTTTTAATTATTTGTAAAAATCAAAAACTTTCAGGGGCAATAACTCATAAAAGGGGTCGAAGAATATTTTCGCAATGAATAAATTGAAGAGTCTCCTTGAATAGTTGAAGACATTGGTGAAGGTTTGGTGTCTCTACGGTCTATGGTTTCAGAGGAGTAGGGATAACAAGGTTAATACTGTAAAGGGCAATAACTTTTAAAGGGGTCAATCTTAGGGTACAGGAATTAAATCTTTAAAATAGATTTAAAACGACATACTAAAGATGCAATGATATGTAGTATATGTTGAAAGACAAAAGAGATCTAAAAAGAGCTAAATTTCTCATATTTTGAATGACCTTGACCTTTGACTTTGACATAAATTAAAAGGTCAAAGGATGAAGATTCTAATGCAGTTGGTCCCATGTCTCTACGATAAATGGTTTTAATTTTTTTCAATTATTTGTAAAAATCAAAAACTTTCAGGGGCAATAACTCATAAAAGGGGTCGAAGAATCTTTTCGCAATGACTAGATTGAAGAGTCTCCTTGAATAGTTGAAGACATTGGTGAAGGTTTGGTGTCTCTACGGTCTATGGTTTCAGAGGAGTAGTGATAACAAGGTTAATACTGTAAAGGGCAATAACTTTTAAAGGGGTCAATCTTAGGGTACAGGAATTAAATCTTTAAAATAGATTTAAAAGGACATACTAAAGATGCAATGATATGTAGTATATGTTGAAAGACAAAAGAGATATAAAACGAGCTAAATTTCTCATATTTTGAATGACCTTGACCTTTGACCTTGACATAAATTAAAAGGTCAAAGGATGAAGATTCTAATGCAGTTGGTCCCATGTCTCTAGGATAAATGATTTTAATTTTTTTCATTATTTGTAAAAATCAAAAACTTTCAGGGGCAATAACTCATAAAAGGGGTCGAAGAATCTTTTTGCAATGAATAGATTGAAGAGTCTCCTTGACTAGTCGAAGACATTGGTGAAGGTTTGGTATCGTTACGGTGTACGGTTTCGGAGGAGTAGCGATAACAAGGTTAATACTCTAAGGGGCAATAACTTTTAAAAGGGTCAGTCTTAAGGTACAGGAATTAAATCTTTAAAATAGATTTAAAAGGACATACTAAAGATGCAATGATATGTAGTATATGTTGAAAGACAAAAGAGATATAAAAAGAGCTAAATTTCTCATATTTTGAATGACCTTGACCTTTGACCTTGATATAAATCAAAAGGTCAAAGGATGAAGATTCTAATGCAGTTAGTCCCATGTCTCTAGGATAAATGGTTTTAAATTTTTTCAATTATTTGTAAAAATCAAAAACTTTCAGGGGCAATAACTCATAAAAGGGGTCGAAGAATCATTTCGCAATGAATAGATTGAAGAGTCTCCTTGACTAGTCGAAGACATTGATGAAGGTTTGGTATCTTTACGGTGTACGATTTCGGAGGAGTAGCGATAACAAGCTTTTATTGCAAAAGGGGCAATAACTCCTTGAGGGGTCAAAGTTCATATACGCAGGGTGAACTGCCAAAATCTTTTAAGGAGTACATTCTTATGGACTATAAATCTTTTCGATAAATCTTGAAACTCAAAATCACGGGGAGGAAAAATAATAATAATAATAATAATAACTAGTAATCCTAATTGTTCGCGAACAATTAGAGGTCTTTCCACCTTTTCTGGATATGTTTCTTGACCTTCAATCTTGATCCATTCTTCAGTAGGTCAAATGAGGGCAAAAAACTTCCAAGTCAATGTAAACTTGGAAAACTTTCAGGGGCCATAACTATTGAAAGGGGTTGGTGAATCTTTTCGCACTGAATAGATTGAAGAGTCTACTAAATCAGTACAAAATATTTAATGATTAAGGTTTGGTATCTCCAGGGTTAACGGTTTCGAAGGACTAGTGATAACAAGCTTTATTTGTAAGATGGGTAATAATTTTTAAAGGAGCCCGGCTTAAGGGCCAAGAAAGATGTTTTAATTGGTTTTAAAAGAACATACTAATGATGCAATGAAAAATGATGTATGTTGAAAGACAAAAGAGATATAAAAAGAGCTAAATTCTCAATATTTGAAGTAACTTTGACCTTTGACCTTTACCTAATATTCAGGGCCAAAGGTCAATGATCACATTGCAGTTGGTCTCATGTTTCTATGATTATCCGTTTAAAAGTTAACGATTAGCACAAACACATAAAAGGGCAATAACTCATATAAGGGGTCAGCGGATCCTTTCACACTGAATATGTTGAAGTTGTGCTTTGAGAAACCGAAGACATTGGTGAAGGTTTGGTGTCTCTATCGTCTATGGTTTCAAAGGGGTAGCGATAACAAGGTTAATAATGTAAGGGGCAATAACTTTTAAAGGGGTCAGTCTTAGGGTACAGGTATCAAATCTTTAAAATGGATTTAAAAGGACATACTAAAGATTCAATTATATGTAGTATATGTTGAAAGACAAAAGAGATCTACAAAGAGCTAAATTTCTCATATTTTGAATGACCTTGACCTTTGACCTTGACATAAATTAAAAGGTCAAAGAATGGAGATTATAATGCAGTTGGTCCCATGTCTCTAGGATAAATGGTTTTAATTTTTTTTAATTATTTGTAAAAATCAAAACCTTTCAGGGGCAATAACTCATAAAAGGGGTAAAAGAATATTTTCGCAATGATAGATTGAAGAGTCTCCTTGAATAGTTGAAGACATTGGTGAAGGTTTGGTGTCTCTACGGTCTATCGTTTCAGAGGAGTAGCGATAACAAGGTTAATACTGTAAAGGGCAATAACTTTTAAAGGGGTCAATCTTAGGGTACAGGAATTAAGTCTTTAAAATAGATTTAAAAGGATATACTAAAGATGCAATGATATGTAGTATATGTTGAAAGACAAAAGAGATCTAAAAAGAGCTAACTTTCTCATATTTTGAATGACCTTGACCTTTGACCTTGACATAAACTAAAAGGTCAAAGGATGAAAATTCTAATGCAGTTGCTCCCATGTCTCTAGGATAAATGGTTTTAATTTTTTTCAATTATTTCTAAAAATGAAAACCTTTCAGGGGCAATAACTCAAAAGGGGTCGAAGAATATTTTCGCAATGAATAGATTGAAGAGTCTCCTTGAATAGTTGAAGACATTGGTGAAGGTTTGGTGTCTCTACGGTCTATGGTTTCAGAGGAGTAGCGATAACAAGGTTAATACTGTAAAGGGCAATAACTTTTAAAGGGGTCAATCTTAGGGTACAGGAATTAAATCTTTAAAATAGATTTAAAACGACATACTAAAGATGCAATGATATGTAGTATATGTTGAAAGACAAAAGAGATATAAAAAGAGCTAAATTTCTCATATTTTGAATGACCTTGACCTTTGACCTTGACATAAATTAAAAGGTCAAAGGATGAAGATTCTAATGCAGTTGGTCCCATGTCTCTAGGATAAATGATTTTAATTTTTTTCAATTATTTGTAAAAATTAAAAACTTTCAGGGGCAATAACTCATAAAAGGGGTCGAAGAATCTTTTTGCAATGAATAGATTGAAGAGTCTCCTTGACTAGTCGAAGACATTGGTGAAGGTTTGGTATCTTTACGGTGTACGGTTTCGGAGGAGTAGCGATAACAAGGTTAATACTCTAAGGGGCAATAACTTTTAAAAGGGTCAGTCTTAAGGTACAGGAATTAAATCTTTAAAATGGATTTAAAAGGACATACTAAAGATGCAATGATATGTAGTATATGTTGAAAGACAAAAGAGATATAAAAAGAGCTAAATTTCTCATATTTTGAATGACCTTGACCTTTGACCTTGATATAAATCAAAAGGTCAAAGGATGAAGATTCTAATGCAGTTAGTCCCATGTCTCTAGGATAAATGGTTTTAAATTTTTTCAATTATTTGTAAAAATCAAAAACTTTCAGGGGCAATAACTCATAAAAGGGGTTGACGAATCATTTCGCAATGAATAGATTGAAGAGTCTCCTTGACTAGTCGAAGACATTGGTGAAGGTTTGGTATCTTAACGGTGTACGGTTTCGGAGGAGTAGCGATAACAAGCTTTTATTGCAAAAGGGGCAATAGCTCCTTGAGGGGTCAAAGTTCATATACGCAGGGTGAACTGCCAAAATCTTTTAAGGAGTACATTCTTATGGACTATAAATCTTTTCGATAAATCTTGAAACTCAAAATCACGGGGAGGAAAAATAATAATAATAATAATAATAATAATAAACAGAAGAATATCAATAGGTCTTTCCACAGAAAGATGGAAAGACCTAATAAACAGAAGAATATCAATAGGTCTTTCCACAGAAAGATGGAAAGACCTAAATATCACACTACTCACGTAGAAAATGTGGACCTTACCGTCATCAAGCGCAGCGAAACACGCCATTTCGAGATTATAGTCGACGAAAGCTCGGTAACAGTAATGAATAAGGTACACTCATTTTGTATCTATTTTGTGACTTTCTTTATTAAAAGGAACAGTTCTCTAATGTGTAACGTGCAATTACTACGTAATTCAATAACTTGAAGCATGAAGAAGTTTCACTTTGCCACCGGATATAAGAAATTTTATTTCGTATTCCGATCCCAATCGAAAGTTGTTGACTGGTAATGACGTGTTTTAAT
Source organism: Ostrea edulis (assembly GCF_947568905.1). NCBI lineage: Eukaryota > Metazoa > Mollusca > Bivalvia > Ostreida > Ostreidae > Ostrea > Ostrea edulis. The sequence goes on from NC_079165.1 coordinate 9,228,156, forward strand.
TCAATCTACATGTAACATCAAGCATTTTTTATATCACATTAAAAAAAAAAACCCAAATATATACACATACACAATGTTGTAGAGTTATTTCATGTAAATTTTCTGAGGTTTCGCACCATATTCGATATTTCGCGCCACGGTGTCAATAGGGCTTGTGTGCAGTTGTCGTTCGTTTCCCTATCAATGTTTATAGGTGACGCTGCGCTACAAACGACAATTTTCAACCTTATCTTTTATTTTTCTATGTATATCAGTATCAATTTGATCGAAATCTTGTATTCAAATTGATTTGAATACAATATCATTGCATTTATTTACATGTCAATTATCAAAATTAGATTAATTCAGAAACGTTACATGGATTATTTAATGGCGGATGTTTATAAAAGTTTATGTTGATTTACCTAGGAGTAAATCAGCTGACACAGAACCCTCGCTGACGACCACTATACAAATCAATACAAATTACTGCGCAGAAAAGTGCGTGATGACCCAGGGAGATTGAACATAGTTCAACTCCCAAAAATCAGTCGTCACACAAGAATATGACAAAGGAGGATTAAATATGGTAAATATTGAAAACTTTATTGCAAGTCTAAAATTGTCATGGATTAAAAAACTTCTCTTTGATACAGCCAAGTGGTAATCTATTATAGGAGCAGAAGTTGATATAAGTAATGTTATTAAATTTGGACCGTTGTATGCTTTACAAAAACTTGAAAAATCAAAGAATATGTTTTGGAGGGATGTAATTAAATCTTGGAAATGGTTAATATGTCTTTTTGAGAAAAAAAAATCTTCTGAACGTATGGTTAATAGTGTTTTATGGTACAATGAAAACATAAAGGTAAATAGAAAAACTTTATATCTGAAAGAATGGTGTGAAAATAATGTATATACAGTTAACTCAATGTTAGATGAGAATGGAGATATCATGAATTATAATCAATTCATGGAAATGTATAAAGTAAAATCTCATTTTTTGGAATTTTTTGGTTTAAGACAAGCATTGAAGAAAGCAATGAGAGTTAATGGAATAAACCAGTTTATAAAAGTTCAAGAACCTACTATTCCCATATATATAGCCCCTTTCATATATTTTAAAAGAAACAAGAAAAAACTGTACCAAATTTTTAATCATAGTGAAGAAAAACCTACAGGTCAAAAGAAGTGGGATATACAATTTGATATCTCTCAAGAAGAGTGGAATACAATTAATAAAAATGTTTTTACTATTACAAAGGATACAAAATTACAGTGGCTACAATATCGTATAAATCAAAAAATTTTAGTCACAAATTTATTTTTGTTCAAAATAAAGAAAATAGACAACGATTTATGTTCGTTTTGTGTAAAAGAAAGGGAATCAATAGAGCATGTTTTGTATGACTGTGAAAATGTTGTTTTATTTTGCAAGAATGTGCAGTCATGGTTTAGGGATTTTTTTTCAGTAAATATTGTTGTTGATAAAAAAACCTTTTTGCTGGGTAGCTCAGAAAATGAAATGATCAATTTGATTAATTATTATTTAAAGTACTTTGTGTATGGTTGCAAATGTAGAGGCAATCCGCCTTTGTTAAATAACTTTATTACCACTTGGACAAATGTGTACAAAGTAGAAAGGCAGTTAGCATGTAAAAATGATTATGTAGATGTTTTTGAGAAGAAATGGAATACATTTCATAAATTAAAAGATTTATAGATTTTAGATCATCCAGAATATATAATATGTAATTGTATATATTAATTAGCCTATGTATATCATCGGAAGTTATTATCAATGTCGTAACAGTACATTTGTTATACATTTAAAACCTTTAGTTTGTGACAACCTATTAGATTAATATTATTTTGTATAGTGTACATATGATAAGTCAGAGTAATTTCATTCCTTTCTAATTCTCTTCCGTTTTTCCTATCTTTGAATGAATGCCTATTAGAGTGGATGTGTGAGTAAATGGTAGATAAAATACCCTGTACCCCCTAGTCAGGTGGCTTTGTAAGGGCATGATGTTAAAACCCTGACTGTCATAATGTGAATAAATGTTGTATGAACCTTAAAAAAAAAAGGAAAAAAAAAAAAGATAGGTAATGAAAGAGAGAAGAGAAAGAATGAATGATAGAGGAGAAAGAATGAATGGGAGGAAAGAGAGAGAATAAATTAAAGATGAGAGAATGAAAGAGGAAAGAGAATGAATGAAAGAGGAGAGAAAAAATAAAGAGGAGAGAAAAAATTGAGGAGATGGAGAATGAATTAGAGAGGAAAGAAAATGAATGTGAAAGGATAGAGAGAATGAATGTGAAAGGATAGAGAGAGAATGAATGTGAAAGGATAGAGAGAGAATGAATGAGAAAGGAGAGAGAGAATGAATGAGAAAGGAGAGAGAGAATGAATGAGAAAGGAGAGAGAATGAAAGAGAGGATAGGGTGAATGGTTTTTGCGGTCTCATCCGAAGGACCGCCCCATTAAGTCGCCTCTTACGACAAGCAAGGGGGTACTGAGGAGCATGGCCCTTCATTTGAAAGCCCTTCACTCAAAGATGCTTTGTGCCAAGTATGGTTGACATTGACCCAGTGGTTCTAGAGAAGAAGATGAAAATGTGAAAAGTTTACAATAACGACAACGACACCGACGCCGACAGACAACGGACAAATTTTGATCTGAAAAGCTTACTTGAGCCTTCGGCTCAGATGAGCTAAAATGAGAGAGGAGAGAGAAAAATGAGGAGAGAGAGAATGAGAGAGGAGAGAGAATGAATGAGAGATGAGAGAGGAGAAAGAGAATGAATGAGAAAGGAGAAAGAGAGAATGAATGAGAGGAGAGAGAATGAATAAGAAAGGATAGAGAATGAAAGAGAAGAGAGAATGAATGAGAGAGGATAGAGTGAATGAATGAGCAGAGAGAATGAATGAGAGAAGAGAGTGAGAATGATGAGAGGAATGAGAAAGAATGAATGAGAGGAGAGAGAGAATGAATGAGAGAAGAGAGAAGGAATGAATGAGAGGAGAGAGAGAATGAATGAGAGAAGGTATGAATGAGAGAGGAGAGAATGTCTCATGATGTGGTGTCTTGGGGTGTGGTGTCTCAGGATGTGGTGTCTCGGGATGTGGTGTCTCGGATTGTGGTGTCTCGTGATGTGGTGTCTGGTGATGTGGTGTCTGGTGATGTGGTGTCTAGGGATGTGGTGTCTAGGGATGTGGTGTCTCGAGATGTGGTGTCTCATTATGTGGCATCTCATGACGTGGTGTCTCAGGATGTGATGTCTCAGGATGTGGTGTCTTGTAATGTGGTGTCTCGTGATGTGAAGTCTCGTGATGTGGTGTCTCAGGATGTGAAGTCTAGTGATGTGAAGTCTAGTGACGTGGTGTCTCAGGATGTGGTGTCTTGTGATGTGAGAGAGGGAGAATGAATGAGAGAAATGAGAAAGATTGAATGAGAGAAGAGAGATGGAATGAATGGGAGAGGAGAGAGAGAATGAATTAGAGAAGGAATGAATGAGAGGAGAATGTCTCATGATGTGGCATCTCGAGATATGGTGTCTCGTGATGTGGTGTCTCGTGATGTGGCGTCTCGTGATGTGCCGTCTCGTGATGTGGCGTCTCGTGATGTGACGTCTTGTGATTTGAGGTCTCAGTATGTGGTGTCTCAGGATGTGGTGTCTCGGGATGTGGTGTCTCAGGATGTGGTGTCTCAGGATGTCGTGTCTCAGGATGTGGTGTCTCGTGATGTGCTCATGAGTTTCACTTTTCAAGCCAATTTCATGATCTCACACGAGGGTTACAAATTATCATACTGGTCTGTCAATACAACCTATCATTGGGTTAAATGCTGACGTGTTTCATACCCATTGTTAGGTCGTATCATTATGAGAATATTGTAAAGGCAATGTACATGTATCTTTCTTTGTAAGAGCTTTTGTGAAGTCATACTTCTAAATATACTAAACTTGCTGTTTACAGACTTTGCAAACAATGATGTATGTACTTGTCCTCAGAGCAATTTGATTTTTTTTTTTATAAATCTAAAACTCTAATTTAACAATCTCTGTGTCAAAATACATATGTATATAGAAACTAAGTCATCATTTCCGATGACAGTACATACAACTTTTGGTCACAGTGAAGATCTAATTTTGAGTTTAAAATACATCATCATTGACCTCTCAATCAATAAATCTGAAAACATGTACATACTGTACAGCTTTCTGGAACTCAGAGAGACCGGAAACGCACACCCAAGGAGGCTGTAAATCCTGTTACTCGTGTGACCTCTAGGAGGCTGTAAATCCTGTTACTCGTGTGACCTCTAGGAGGCTGTAAATCCTGTTACTCGTGTGACCTCTAGGAGGTTGTAAATCCTGTTGCTCGTGTGACCTCTAGGAGGCTGTAAATCCTGTTACTCGTGTGACCTCTAGGAGGCTGTAAATCCTGTTGCTCGTGTGACCTCTAGGAGGCTGTAAATCCTGTTACTCGTGTGACCTCTAGGAGGCTGTAAATCCTGTCACAGGGGATGTTCACGTGACCTCTAGGAAAGAATCTGCTTCATGGTGGTGTCTATGGAAGCATGCCAGAGAGAGGTACAAAGTTTCTACCTACAATAACAAAAATACTATACACACAAAAATATACCATACTCCCTTCCCATGTCAGGGAGAGAACAGAATTACTGCCTTCCCATGTCAGGGAGAGACAACAGAATTACTGTCTTCCCATGTCAGAGAGAGACAACATAATCACTACCTTCCCATGTCAGGGAGAGACAACAGAATTACTGCCTTCCCATGTCAGAGAGAGACAACAGAATCACTGCCTTCCCATGTCAGGGAGAGAACAGAATTACTGCCTTCCCATGTCAGGGAGAGACAACAGAATCACTGCCTTCCCATGTGAGGGAGATACAACAGAATTACTGCCTTCCCATGTCAGAGAGACAACAGAATTACTGTCTTCCCACGTCAGAGAGAGACAACAGAATTACTGCCTTCTCATGTCGGGGAGAGACAACAAAATTAATGCCTTCTCATATGAAAGCCCAGAAGGCTCATTCGAGATTCGAAATTCAAAATACGAGATTCGAAATTCAAAATACGAGATTCGAATTCAAAATCCAAATTAACCAATCAAAATGTAGGTCACAATAGATTAAAGGTTAGAGGGTACATGCATATACATGTAAACTTAAAATATGACAGAAAGCTTATCCTTCTAATATGTTTACCAAATAACGAAACATTTCTTCAAAAACTATAAATGTTTTGATGTATGCTTAGCATGCAGACAGGTCCGTAGAAAGCGGGGAGGGAGGGGGACAGAAAACTTGTTCCAGCTCCCACATATTAACTCTGCACTTCATGTGATAACCAGGTCAAATAATGACGAATACACCTCATAATGTACCTAAACTGAAATCGTATATGAAGCCTATTAACCGATGATACCCCTCCAACAATTGATTTTTATTTTAATTTTATTCAGTTATCTGTATATATAAACAATGGAGGAAATTCGAACCATGAATATATATTTATCTCTTTTTACATTTTTTAGGCTCCAGGAAGCTTAACCACAGGAACTGGTAATTTTGTCTGTAATATAATAATAGTATGGGTCTATACTTTATCACCTAATATTTATTAGGGGGTGATATAGCATAGAACCCTACTATTACTATTACGGACAAATTACCGGTTCCTGAGATTATACATACTTGAACATAGAACATACATGTACAAATATACGTGGATAAATTAGTGTTCTGTAATAATGACTAATAACGCACGTAGTTAAGCTTCCTGAAACATAAAAAAATATATACAAACAAGAGACAAAATAGATGGGAGAGAAGTAATTATTCATGGTTCGAATTTCCTCTATTATTTACACCCAGGGGTACAAATATCCCCCTCACCCGTTCATTTTTTGTATGCGCCTAGGCGCATACAAAAAATGAACGGGTGAGGGGGATATTTGTACAGGCATCTGCATCTGAAGTGTGGACACTACTAACCCCCAACCCCCCTTCTGATTTTTTTCTGCGGCGATAAATTCTCCGAAATGTGTTAATTCCTTGTCGATCCCATCGCTATAATCGTTCCACGCTTATTGTAAGCTTTAGAGATTGGCCTTCTACCGGTATAATAGCATACAATTTGTTATACCAATAGAAGGCCAATCTCTAAAGCTTACAAAAAGTGTGAAACGATTATATAAATCGAAATTGGGATCTGATAGACAAGGAATCCACACATTTCAGAGAAATTATCGCATCAAAAAAAAAAATATCAGAAAAAGGGGGATGGGTGTTGGTATTAGTGTCGTGTCGATACTTCAAGTGCCTGTGGATATTTGGTCAAACAATAATATGCGTGGTTTGTTCCTAATTAGTTTTTCTCTCCCCTCCCCCCTTTTTGAAATTGCCGGCTGGCTACGGGTCTGGTTAAACACTCGATAATCAATAACGGTAATTACATTATGATTTTCCCTTCATACATGTAGTTCACAGGTGCTTGGGTTATTTTGGCCTTTTGGGGTAGGCAAGACATTGTGACATTCATCAGAGAAATTTTGAACAAAATAATTAAATCAACTCAAGTAGACTGTTCGGGTGATGGTGTCGGGGGGGGGGGGGGATTTATTATTCTTGATAAATTATAAGAATATGATCATTCAAGCTGAAAGAAATGGTATGCGGGTAAACCTATAGATTAATCTAAAATCAGAATCCATTGCTACGGGGTGTCATCAGTTAGTTTTATTCATATTAACCTTCGATTCCATTTCAATTAAAGTGTACTATTTGAGGTGTATTCGACCTGGTTCCATCCCCCTCTCCACTTTCTATGAACCTGACTTTCTACAGGCCTTTGTGCATATACATGTAATGACATGATTTATAATGTCAAAATATTGCCCTTAATATGAATCAGTGTGATAAGATAAGTTTTAAAACGTGGATAGATTATTTTTCTGTCGTAATGACACATGTAGTTAAGCTTCCTGGACCCTAAAAAATGTAAAAAGAAAATAGATGGGAGAGAAATATTTATTCCTGGTTTGAATTTCCTCTATTGTTTATATATAATAGATAAGTACTTCACACAAACACCCACAGCTACGGGCCTGTCTGCATGCTAAGCATACACCATAACATTTATAGTTTTAAAAGAAATGTTTCGTTGTTTGGTAAACATATTTTTAAAAAATAAGCTCTCTGTCATATTTTAAGTTTATATGCATGTACTCTCTACCCTTAAAAATATTGTGAACTACATTTTGATTGGTTAATTTGGATTTTGAATTTCGAATCTCGTATTATGAATTTCGAATCTCGTATTTTGAATTTCGAATGAGCCTTCTGGGCTTTCGTATTATCATGTCAAGGAGAGACAACAGAATTACTGTCTTCCCCTGTCAGAGAGACAACAGAATTACTGTCTTCCCCTGTCAGGGAGAGACAACAGAATTACTGTCTTCCCCTGTCAGGGAGAGACAACAAAATTACTGCCTTCCCATGTCAGAGAGAGACAACAGAATTACTGCCTTCCCACGTCAGGAAGAGACAACAAAATTACTGCCTTCCCATGTCAGGGAGAGACAACAGAATTATTGTCTTCCCATGTCAGAGAGAGAACAGAATGACTGTCTTTCCATGTCGGGGGGAGACAACAGAATTACTGTCTTTCCATGTCAGGGAGAGATAACAGAATTACTGCATTCCAATGTCAGGGAGAGACAACAGAATTACTGTCATCCCACGTCAGGAAGAGACAATATAATTACTGTCTTCCCATGCCTGGGAGAGACAACAAAATTAATGCCTTCTCATGTCAGGGAGAGACAACAGAATTAATGTCTTTCCATGTCGGGGAGAGACAAAATAATTACTATATACACATAAATACACCATACTACTTTCCCAAGTGAAGGAGAGACATTAGAATTACTGCCTTCCCATGTCAGGGAGAGACAAACGATTTACTGCCTTCCCATGTCAGGGAGAGATAACAGAATTACTGTCTTCCCATGTCAGAGAGAGAGACAACATAATTACTGCCTTCCCATGTCAGGGAGAGACAACAGAATTACTGCCTTCCCATGCCAGGGAGAGACAACAGAATTACTGCCTTCCCAAGTGAGGGAAAGACATTAGAATTACTGTCTTCCCATGTCAGAGAGAGACAACAGAATTACTGCCTTTCCATGTCAGAGAGAGAGAGAGAACAGAATTACTGTCTTCCCATGTCATTGAGAGACAACAGAATCACTGCCTTCCCATGTCAGGGAGAGACAACAGAATTACTACCTTCCCATGTCAGGGAGAGACAACAGAATTACTGTCTTCCCATGTCAGGGAGAGACAACAGAATTACTGCCTTCCCATGTCAGGGAGAGACAACAGAATTACTGCCTTCCCAAGTGAGGGAGAGACATTAGAATTACTGTCTTCCCATGTCAAGGAGAGACAATATACACATAAATATACCATACTATCTTCTATGAAGCCATGATTCGCAGAACTTTGCTTGAGATTGTATCAACCACCTTCAGGCTGCAACATACTTTCTTTGCATCGTATGAATCAAAGGTCCTGGCTGTGATAGGAGGTAGATAGACAAACCAAGAGTTCTCTGTGTAAAATATTGTCCAAAATTGACCAAATTCAGCAACCTGTGAATATTTCATACATCACAGAAAATTAGAAATTCAGCTCGTATTCAACATTTGCAAAAGAGGAAAATTTGTTTCAATTAATGTCCTGTATGTCCCCATATAAAACTTGTATCTCCTAATGTGGACCCATCCTACACCCAGGCGCTAAAATTTGAAAAAAAGGATTATGTGACATTTGTAATGTAATATTTAAAAACAAAAATATATCGACACCTTCTTATGACCCGATATTCTGCCCTATTCACAATGAAAAATGTTCGGCGCTTACGGCCTTTGAGCAGGGAGGGATATTTATCGTGCCACACCTGCTGTGACACGGGACCTTGGTTTTTGCGGTCTCATCCGAAGGACCACCCCATTTAGTCGCCTCTTACGACAATCAAGGGGTAATGATGACATATTCTAACCCGGATCCCCACGGGACAAGGTCACAGGAAAGGTCGAAGTAAAAAATAATACCATAATTAAATAGTTACCACAAATATGTATAAGTGTAAGAGTTGTCATAGAAATATTGTCAATAGTTGCCTTGAAACTAAGCTAAACACCAAATAGGAAAAAGTGGGGTCAAGGTCAAAGAAAATATCAAGATCAAAGAATATTGATGCAATTGAATAGATGTCACTAATATGTATCCGCATATAGTGTTTGATAAAAATATTTTGAATGATTTCTTTGAAACTGAGCCAAATGGAAAGTGACGGAAGGACAGAAGGGCGGAAGACGGATATGACAAACACTAAATGCCCCGGCCATATTCATGGTGGGGCATACAAACTTGAATTTCAGAAAGCTTTCATGTAAAGTTCAAACTGTTTTGGCACAGTAGTTCTTGAGACGATAATCCCTATATATTTGCATGTGAAACTTTCATCTCTGTTGTGACATCCCCATACCCCCGGGGCCATAATTTTAACAAATTTGAATCTGCACTATGTCAGGAAGCTTTCAAGTAAATCTTCTGGCCCAGTGGTCTTTGAAAAGAGTTTTCCTATATGTTTGCAAATAAAACTTTAAACCCATACTATGATCTCATATTACCTCCAAGGGCCTTGATTTTAACAAACTTGAATCTGTATAACATGTATGTCAGGAAGTTAGGCCTCAACCTACCCTGGGTCCATGATTTTTGCGAACTTGAATATGTATTATGTCAGGAAGCCTTCTTGTAAATTTCAACTTTTGTGGCCTTGTGGTTCTTTGCTTAATTTCTATATGACCCCACCTTTTTTTTGCCTTTTCGTGGTTATCTCCACCTTAAAGAGGACATAACCCTTCATTTGAATAAACTTTAATTTCCTTCACCCAAGTATGATTTGTGCCAAGTTTGGTTAAAAGTGGCCTAATTTTTCAAAAAGATTTTTAAAGGATGCCACCAAAGTTTTACTAATTCTTGATTATCTCCACTTCGAAAAGGACGCGGGGGTTAATATGCACCAAATAGAATCCTCTTTACCCAAGCATGCTTTGTGGCAAGTTTGGCAGAAATTAACCCCGTGGTTCTGGAGAAGTCGAAAATGTGAATGTGAACAGTTTACAGACGGACGGACGGACAGGCACAAAAAAGACGACCACTATCACCAGAAAAGCTCACTTGAGCTCTCAGCTCAGGTGAGGTAAAAACTACAAATGAAATCAGTTAAATAATGCATACCCTAGATGCCGTCTCCATCTTGAATTCGTTAGATCTGTTCTCGGAATACAGGTAGTGGACAAACGGAAGATCGTTCTAATGCTGTGAAGATTATCAGTATAAATATAATACTGTTCGATTGCTTCGAAGACTCTTTGATGATCAATACAAAATGAAATGCACTCCAATTCTCAGTCAGTGTCGCTCGCCCAACATCAAAACAGTGAAAGAAAGGTTGTCACAGGTTTACAAATCACGTGATCCACTGAGTAGATTTTACCAACATTTAGAGACGGATCCATAATTTTTCAAAGTGGAGTTTGGACCTTTTCTTTCGCCCAGAAAGGGCCCTTCTAAATCCTTCAATGGGGAGAGAGAGAGAGAGAGAGAGAGAGACGCGTGAGCGTGAAAAATCCTAATAGGCCTACACAGATGACATTGCACCTAGAGGAAATATTAAAGACGTGTTTGACTTGTTGCGCAAATGAATTGGATGAATGATATCTTTAATGCTAATGAGTCTAAGAGCAGTATTTGAATAATTGCGTGCATTTTAATTATGCTATTGATATTATGCACAGTAAATAAAAACTTGATTATTAGGAAGCCACTTAGACTTCCACATAAATTATTTATATCCATATAGAAAATTAGATAGTGCAAGGTTTTCATGGTAATTGATTTTTTTTATATAATGACAGAGAATTCCGAATATCCGAGTTCCTTAATTGATAGGAAGTTTTAGTGAAACTTAAGTCATTGCTCTTTAATTTGAATTACATACATCATGAATTATACTAGTAATTAAGGTTTGTAAATCATGAATGATATACTTGAATTATTGGGCTCTGTTATCGATAATAACATTTTTTTTCAACAAAAAATACATATTATGCATTGATATAAGAATACCTTTAATTATAATTCAATTAATGATATATTTAGCATTTTAGTTTAATTATATCATATTGTATCGTTTGATATAAATCAACAATTGAAAAATGAATTGCTAAATTATTCCACCCAGTAAGAAGAACATATCACTATTTCAACGAGAGAGCAAGAATTCAATTAATTTACTACTTTAATAACCATACTAAGATGTAATCACTGGAAATAGTTGGGGGGGGGGGGTGTAACTGAATTAATTAAAGAAAGCAATAACCGAATCAAATTCACGCACAATAGTTTTGAATTAGAAAGCATGTATACAGTCAGGGAATGAATGTGAACTCTGGTAATGTTCTGTTGAAAAGAAATGTGCAATAATATTTTCAACAAATGGAATGTATCATTCATTTAACTGGCCAGAAATAAGCTAGAGTTTCTTCTTGTTGTTTATAAAAAGACAGATGTTAAGGAAAATAAATGATTTTCTTATAATATGAAAATCGGTTGCTTGGTACAAGTAAAATTGAGTTTTCGCCTCCAGTAATTCAATTCAAGATGACAGTAATTCTGGAGTAATTACAGATAGATACACAGTAATTCTGGAGTAGTTACAGATAGATACACAGTAATTCTGGAGTAGTTACAGATAGATACACAGTAATTCTGGAGTAGTTACAGATAGATACACAGTAATTCTGGAGTAATTACAGATAGATACACAGTAATTCTGGAGTAATTACAGATAGATACACAGTAATTCTGGAGTAATTACAGATAGATACACAGTAATTCTGGAGTAATTACAGATATATGCACAGTAATTCTGGAGTAATTACAGATAGATACACAGCAATTCTGTAGTAGTTACAGATAGATACACAGTAATTCTGGAGTAATTACAGATATATGCACAGTAATTCTGGAGTAATTACAGATAGATACACAGTAATTCTGGAGTAATTACAGATATATGCACAGTAATTCTGTAGTAGTTACAAATAGATACACAGTAATTCTGGAGTAATTACAGATAGATACACAGTAATTCTGGAGTAGTTACAGATATATACACAGTAATTCTGGAGTAATTACAGATAGATGCACAGTAATTCTGGAGTAATTACAGATAGATACACAGTAATTCTGGAGTAATTACAGATAGATGCACAGTAATTCTGGAGTCGTTACAGATATATGCACAGTAATTCTGGAGTAGTTACAGATATATGCACAGTAATTCTGGAGTAATTACAGATAGATACACAGTAATTCTGGAGTAGTTACAGATATATGCACAGTAATTCTGGAGTAATTACAGATAGATATACAGTAATTCTGGAGTAGTTACAGATAAATACACAGTATAAATACACAGTAACTCTGGAGTAGTTACAGATAGATATACAGTAATTCTGGAGTAATTACAGATAGATACACAGTAATTCTGGAGTCGTTACAGATAGATACACAGTAATTCTGTAGTAATTACAGATAGATACACAGTAATTCTGGAGTAGTTACAGATAGATACACAGTAATTCTGGAGTAATTACAGATAGATACACAGTAATTCTGGAGTAATTACAGATAGATACACAGTAATTCTGGAGTAATTACAGATAGATATACAGTAATTCTGGAGTAGTTACAGATAAATACACAGTATAAATACACAGTAACTCTGGAGTAGTTACAGATAGATATACAGTAATTCTGGAGTAGTTACAGATAAATACACAGTAACTCTGGAGTAGTTACAGATAGAATACACTGTAATTCTGGAGTAATTACAGATAGATACACAGTAATTCTGGAGTAGTTACAGATAGATACACAGATATTCTGGAGTAATTACAGATAGATACACAGTAATTCTGGAGTAATTACAGATAGATACACAGTAATTCTGGAGTAATTACAGATAGATACACAGTAATTCTGGAGTAGTTACAGATAGATACACAGTAATTCTATATTCAGTAATCAGCACTCCTAACACCTGTTGGAAATTTCCATAAGGCTGATTCAAGAAACGAATAGGCATATTCTATTTATTAAAAAATTATCAAAACTTAGATAGATAGACGGACGGACGGACGGACGGACGGACAGACAGACAGAAGACAGACACACAAACAATTATGGACATTGATAGACGACTGCCATATCGATACCAAAAGTGCTGTAATTGTAAATTACCAACAATCAGACTGGTTCCCGGTTGAACAAGGACTACGGCAAGGAGGTGTCTTATCTGGATTTTTATACACAGTTTATATCAATGACTTACTTAACGAACTTGGTCACATCAATAAAAACTTCGGAATTCATAATATAGAGTCATCGACCCCTACTCCCGCAGATGATATTGCCTGTTTATCGTCAACTCCGCACTCACTCCAGAATATGTTGGATGCAGCATACAATTATTCTTGTAGATGGAGATTCTCTTTCAACGCTAAAAAATCATGTATTATAGTATTCGGTAAATCTCACAATATCGTCTCAAATCAATGGTTAGTGGGCGATGAAATCATTCCTGTAAAGAGTGACTACAATCACCTTGGGATCATTCAAAACTCTCATTTCAAATCTCTAACCAGGACAAAGGAGGCATGTGACAAAGGCAGACGATCTTATTACTCCATAAAACACTTATCTTCAGAAAATTCCAATCAAGTTACTCTTGTGAATCTTTATAAAAAGGTAGGCCTACCTTCTACATTATATGGATGTGAAATTTTGAATGATCTTAAAACCCAGGATTTTCAGATGTTGCGTTGACTTCAACATTTTATCGTTAAAGATATTCAAAGTTTAAATCTATCAACGCGGTCCGATATGTGTGAAAGCTTATTAGGTCTCAGACCTATCATATCTGAAATTGATAAAAAGAAACTATTGTTTTTAGGAAAACTGTGCAATTTCTCTCACAATGTGCTGGCGAAACAAATATTTCTCTTCAGACTCTTTACATTTTTGTGTAACCCATGGGAAACCACGCACGGATTCATTAAAGACATTCTAGTCATTCTGGATAAGTACTCCTTGACGCAATATCTTGCATCTTCCTTGGAATCTGGTGCCTTCCCAAACAAATATACCTGGAAAAAACCCTGTAAAATCCTCTATTTCTCTTTACGAAAATTGTGAATGGAATAAACGAACATATCTTGACTCAGACGTTACGCGATTTATACAGTTACATGATGGAAAGGGGTTGCCAAGAATTTGGAAAATCATATGGTCGACACAAGAAACCAAAATTATTAAAACCTTAGTTAAACTCTGGACAATACCTCCCATGATAAACATATATACATGCCAACTTTGTAACTCCGAATATAATGATATGTTTAAACACATTGCCTGCAGTTGTCCCAACTTTTCCTCAAACAGAGAACAATTTTGGGACGATATTACAAACCTTGATCTGTGTGTCTGTGCAGAATTCTGTGCCCTTGTTGAAGAAGATTTATATACATATATGTTAGGTAAAGCCCCAATTTATCCACTGTCAGAACAGAAGGAAAAAAAGTTACTACTTATATGTGGGAATTATTTAATTAAAGTTTTTGCTATATACAAAAGGTGCATATGAATTTCAACTAAAAGTTAGTATACAATAAGTTCCTTAAATATCACATTTCCTTTCTTTTTTATTCATTTACATGTAATTATGTAATGGTAGTTTTTTTCTTCTTCTTTGTTCTCACATTTTCATATTTGTACATATGTTGTATGATTCATCCCTAATGTAATATATATATTTGATATACTCTCTGCAAAGAGGAATAAAATATTGAATGAATGAATGAATGGGTCATAAAAAGTCATTTTGATTAAGACATACAAGTAAATATTTCTATTAAAACAGTGTCCTAAAAGGTAGGTTTAGGATAATTGTTTAATACACCATGGCACGAAGCTGTTGTTTTTTTTAGAGAGATTTTTCCTACATTTCGGTAGAGCATATTTTGATGATTTTCGTAGAGGGTATTTGTTTTCCTACGGTCTCGGGAGACGATCGTGGAGGCGATGTGATGGATTTTCCATTTCACTGAAAAGTTTTAGACATACACATGTATATTTTTTTCTTTCTGGTAGCAAGATTTTCAAGCTTCCTATATAGTGAAATGCGTGATTTTAACCAAAATTATAGAGTTATCTCTCTTTGTTTTGTCAAATAAATCAAGTTTTATGAAAATTGGTTGTTTTGAATGTTATCGGAAACTCCAGATTTGGCTATCGGCGATGAGGTTTATAGTAATGTAGAGGATATCAAGAATCACATGACATACTCAGCATTGACCATTTGATGAGCTGTATATGAAATAAAATAAGATGGAAAAGACTTCTCTTCTAATAAAAAGTGCATTTTATTTGCCCTTTTTTGCTTTTATAAACAAATTGTATGATCTCTTCATCGGGTCTTGCTTCTTTTCTATGTATCATACAATGAAGTTAGATTAAAAATGACTCTCACATACAAAAATACGCGGAGTTCTGCGTCGTTTTATTTACTAACAGAGACATATAATACTCTACTTATAGTGACAAACATGTAATCAGGCTTAAATTGCAATTTGTTGTTCAAATAAGAGTGATTATTTGAATTCATGTACGTACAAGTATATGTGGTGTGAAATTCAATGAATGCAATGAAAATGAGAAATGAATTGTGTCAAAAGAAACAAATATCAAACAATCAGGCAAAAACCAGACCTATAGCATAGTATCAAATGGTCAGTGAATAAATGTGTTAAGTACATGAAAAAACCCTTTTCTGCATAATTATCAGATTAAATTGCATTGGCACCAAATTGCATGCCGTGCATGGTCGGAAAACATTTCCTCATCTGATAGAGAATGAGTGTACCATCAAGTTAAGGTTTGGTCACGGTGGACAAAGGGGTGTGTATTTATCCCTGTCCATCTCGAAGGAGTTTTATGTTCGTGCATTTTAGTGCACGTGTCAGCCACTATACATTCTATGTAGAAATTAGCATTGTTACATCTAATTTACATGTGGATTGGTAATATCATTGGGATGGTTATCGGTACAATGTTTATCTCTACTGTCCAGGAAATCTCTTTGTAATGCTTTAATTCAGTGTCATATTGACTATGCGTGCACATCTCGGTACGAAGGTTTGACTGTTAATGGCTTATTTCCAATGGGGTCCTTCTGATCTTATAATATGACATACCTAACACATTTATATTATTCGTATAACAAAATGATGCGAACAAGAAAGATATTGAAAGACATCGATTTGAATTACATAAGAATACTTTAAATATCTTACATTTCAACAGTGCTGAGTATTGAAAATTGCTGGAATACAGAGCTTTGAATGAATAACAACTGTAATAACTATGTATGAACAAGGCAGTGTGGATCAATAATACAAGAAGTCGCTATCTGCCATTTTCTTCATTTCATTGAGTAAATGTTTCTTAACTGCAGATTTGAATGAAAATTCATTGTTTATACATTTTATTTGATCAGGGAGAGAATTCCAGTCTTTGATGCCGTTAAAATAAATAGTTTCTGATTCCATTTTCTCAACCCATGGTAAAAAGAAATTAAACTTACTTGATCTAGTTGATCTGGATGAACACTTTCATCTAAAATTATTTTTCAAATAATCTGGATATTTTTCATGAAAAATATTAAAGACGTGATTCAGTGAAGCTGTTTTACTCTATTGCTATAATGTTCAAATACTCCAGCTTATCAAATACTTCAGCGTTGATACTACTTCTAGGAGATAAATCTAATAACTTTGTTTTGAATAATCTGTAGTTTTTCCTAAGCTTAAACGGCACAACACCCCAATGCAGTGTTATTTACAAGCCGTTAATGTGATAATTCTTTGTTTGTCAATTAAATCTAATCTGTTTATGAAATGGCTAACAACTGTTTTCAACAAACTTCCGCCAGAGTTCGTTTGCTCACAATTCGTAGGTGACGTAATGAGGCCTCGACGGGGAGTTTGCTGTTTTCAAATCTTTTCGCCCGAGGTCTCATATGACGTCACATATAATGGCGCGTAAAATATCGAAGAAAATATGCATATCGCAAGATTTGAATTTCATTGCTTAACTACGCAAACTGTTTCATTTAAAACACATGTAAAGTAGTTTTAGGCATGAAATGAATAATTTTGCTGAAAAAATTAAAAAGTTTAAAAACATATGCGATGTGTCCTTTAAGATCGATATCTGAAAATTCGTGGCGTATCAAAACATCCTCTATCACTTCTTGCCATATGTATAGTAGTAAATTCGTCAGATATCTAATACAAACACAAAGTTCCTTACGGTTTGCACACAAATGTTGAAATTTCAGGGTAACTCGAATCAAATTGTAAAAGCAGTAGATATCTCAAAATGGATGGTATATCAAATGAATGAAGGTCTGAATTCAATCCGTATCATTTTTAAAGTAAACACTCAGTTGAAAAAGTTTATTCGTATTTTGCATTGCAACCTTATCTAATTGGGAATAATTGAGCATGAAATTTCATACTACTCCTCGTCCCCTTTAGAAATAAATCTGATAGATAATAATTTTCAAACTCATTAACCTTTATCTGGTAGCTGGCTATCAGTAATTATAACTTTTCTTACTTTTAGTAGCTGCCTACGAGTAGATAACTTTTCCTGGTTCAAGTAGCTGGCTACTAGTAGCCAACTTTTCTCTTTTTAAGTAGCCAGTTACTAGTAGCTGGTTACTAGTAGCCAACTTTACCGATCTTATCTAACAATCAATATAACGTATAAGAAACATGGACCTCGTAATTTTTTCTCTCCTACTTTGGCTATCCATTACAAATCTTAAGATATGTAAGCATTATATATATGTATACATATTAATAATGTAATTGAGTGTTACAACTTCACTAACGGTCAATCGTCAGTTGCAAATTAAAATTACCATCATGCCATGAAAAACAACATGAAAAAACCCATAATATCTGATTTTATGATGGCATAAAAAATTATTGCCTGTCGTAATTATCCCTCTGCCATCACAAAATTGTACAAACTAAGTACTTGGGGTTCAACGCGAGTGTTTTGGTCACGTGATGCAGGAAGAACTTTATTGTATGTGGCTCTGCTGGCTCTTGAGACTGTCTTACTTCTAACCGGGTTCTGAATTTCCGGATCCGGTGATATAGTTCTGTCATCCTCACTTCCAAAGCCAGACGAAAGAGGTGACTTCGCTTCCTGTTTACTGAACAAGCTGTACATAGACAGTTTAATACTAGAGGTGCTCCGCATGTTTGGAAGTGTTTCCGAATAGAGACTTCCGTTTGTCAATGTTTGATTGGAACCTCCGTGTGAAGTTTTGGCTCGTGACATGAAGGACTGCCTGCTTACAATAGTCGGCCGATACTGATTATGCGGGCTGACGTTGCGACTGTATACGCGTGAAACTTTGTGCATTTCGTTGTCTCGATAGCTTTGAACTTTGTCAATTCTCGGAACCTTTTTGTTGACATGAAATCGAGGTTGAGAACGACTTGTGGTGTTAGGTATCGGTATCACTCGTTTCATCCTCTCCTCCATCAGACGTGTCTGCGGCTGTCCCCCGCCATCCAGCACAGGGACATGGGTCCCTTCCCGCCTTATAGCCGAATTCACATCTGTTGTTGTTTCAGATTCAGCCAAAAGTTCGTGTCCACCAGTTGGCAACTCTCGCGGGACTAAAAACCAATTAAGGAGAAATGATACATCGTCATAATGGCTGACTTCCTTTAGAAATATGACTCCTTTTGAATCTAATCGTCCTACATGTATATGGGTAGCTCAGTAGGTTTACGTGTCGACTGCTGATCCGTCGTTTGTATATTCGAGTATAGCAGGGGTTTTAATGGTTTTCTGATTTCTTTCTCTTAAAAATGTATTTTTAAAACTAAATAAGGTAAATTTGAAACTTTTCAATTTCAAACGATTATTGTACATATCCTCCATTTTCCATCCATATCAGATTTCTCTGGTGTGTTATACCTACTTAACTTTACAATTATACCTCCTCTGAGATTTAATATACATGTATATATATTTGGCCCCGCTTTTAGGCGTGTTAATGTTTGTATTGATGTGTGTATACCATGTGTATATTGTGTTTGCACGTATGTAAACTGTGTAATTGTGTCTGCGGTGGGGTTTTTTTTGTGTGTACGCATGCGTATCTTTATCTACAGGAAGATTATACCAAATACCTATTGGATTTCATTCAAATCAGAGATGATAGATGTTATGACTGGCAAGAGTTTATTGAACTTTGGGAGGGATCTGTGGATGAGAATGAGATTGGGGGACTCGGCTGCACGTACCGTTTTTACGCTCTTAAGTTAATGCAATAGCAATACTAGTAAAATTCATAACTATGACGTCAAATTCGCAAATAATTGTTTTGGGGGAACATTGTGAAGTATTTATTCAAATTCCGTAGCTTCATTTATTTTACCTCATAATGAAAGGTGAAGATAACGAACAGTGATCAATCTCATAACTCCTATAAGCAATACAAAATAGATAGTTGGGCAAACACGGACCCCTGGATACACCAGAGGTGGGATCAGGTGCCTAGGAGGAGTAAACATCCCCTGTCGACCGGTCACACCCACCGTGAGCCCTATATCCTGATAATGTTTAATTTAATTCAATGTAAAAAAAATTCTTATATTTCTTTCTTTTTGAGGAGATGCACGTCATACAATATGGAGCTTCCACGGGATGTATTTTTATAAAAACTTTTAATTACAGAACTTACTAATGATGGGTTTCCTCTCCAGGCGCCTTCTCCAGTAGATCTTTCTGTAGCAGTAGAGGAAAATGACGACGACAAGATAGATGACAAATAGTATTAACAGGATAGGAAGCACGATCACTAACGTGTTGTCCGAGTCTGCTGGGGTGGCACTTGTAGCTACTAATGTGAAAGAAGAAAACCCGAGATTAATATGAACATTTCTCCATAATGTCCATCTACATAACTATGATATGATAGTGGGGTATCATAAAACGAATCTAAGAATCAAATTTTATATAAACTCTCTAATATATATATATGATATAATATTCACTTACCACAAGAAGCTGAAATATAGCACAAGAATATCATATAAGACTTAAATTTATACGTACATTTAATGGAAAGACATATCATTTGCAGAAGATTATACACAATGTTGAAACAGTATGGCGTCACGCAAAGAGACATCAAAAGCCCCAAACTCCCCGTCGAGGCCTCATTTCGTCACCCACTATTCGTAGCATATATTCAACATTGTGTAGGCTTTTGCAAACTTCCGCCAGAGTTCGTTTGCTTACAAACCAAACTATTTGTAAGCAAACGAACTCTGGTGGAAGTTTGCAAAAGCCTACGTTTATAAGGTGCGTGAAGACCCGGAAAAACAGCCTAGGTAGCTCCACCATCCTGTGACATCATAGGTTTAAAAAAATGATTAAACTTCCTGCATGTTAGAATTATATATCTTTTGAAGGAATTTTATTCAATGGATAAAATAATATATAAAAAAAAAAATCTGCGTAACTATTTGATACCAATAAAGTTTATATTTTCTGATATAATAATAGTATCTAAGAATCAATTATCTATAGTTCTAAAAATGTAAAGGGTAATAACTCTTATGCTGGTATTTTCTCGATTGTGTCAATTATACAATGATTTTTGGAGAGAAAAAATCTCGAAACTTTGTAGTATCATTTTATGCTTTTTTTATTCTATTGTTCTTTGTTTTAGTTTGTTTTTTTTATTGTTTTACATGTAAACGTTACACTGTAGGGTACTTGTCTTAATTAGATAAAGCGCTACATAAATGTTTTCCCCCGATGAATTTTGTTTCCCCGATATGCACAATTAATTCATCTATAATTATAAAGCAGCAGTGTATGAAACTTTGGACATTAAAATTTTGTCATCTTAACCATTTTATTTTTTATTATACTGTTTACTGAAAAGGTGCGATTTTCTAATGTTGACATATATACATCTGTTGATCTATGCCTGATATCTTTGAAAAGGTGGCAATATGTATATTTTCTTTGGTTGTTGATTAAACCAAACTGTATGAAGTGGAAATTAATATAGATATTCCATTTTGAACCATTAATATTGATAAGTCACATGAGAATGGAGCTACCTTAAAAATAATATATATATATATATATATATCAAAATACACAACTTCTTTGTGTATCATTATATTATAAACAATAGATTAATTCATGAGCAATACCATTACATCAATAAAATACTGATTAGATATAGGGATGTCAAGATTGCTGCAATATAGCTTTTTTTTTTATGAAACACGTTTAATTCTTACCTAACATTCTACTTTCCTTTCTGTCGAATTTACAGTCGTTAAAATAGATGTACATGTACTATATTTGTATTCATATGCGCATTACTTACAACTGCAGCCCGTTCATGTAAAAATACATCAAAGGCAAACCCATTGAAAATGTAGGTACAGCGTATATGTATATGTAAGTATGCATAGTCTATGGGTATATGCAAGTCTATGCTTAATATGTACAAATTCAATAAGAGGCCTATGAGCCACTTTGTGCACCTGAAAAATTGTAAAAACATGACCCAAAGCTGCCCTCGGGGATCATGGTATTAACAAACTTTAATTAATCTATACTACATGTAAATAAGAATGCATGCATATTCATTTAAAAAGAGAATTGTCTACATATTCAAAAATAAACGCTGCGCCCCCTTTAATCCGCCACTGATTCCTATCTCATAGATTAAGCGAATCGGACCACAGATACATGTACATGTACCTGATATTTGGACCCACCACTCTCTTTTAAATGTGCAAATCAAATTTCACAAGACATATTTCCTGAAAATTCGTGGATTCTATATTTGATACATGGATTCTATATCTGATACATCTTTTTTTCCCCTTCAATTCTCAATGTCGTCTTCCGCTTTTATCACAATCTTTTTAAAAAGATTGGTTGTTTATATATTGTTTAAAGTTCCGCTCGAGAATTTTTCAACCATATAAAGACGCCATCAGAATCTTAAGGTCCACAGTTTTAGTTGATTAATTACCTGCATATAACAAGGTGAGAAACACATTCAGTTTGTACTTGTTAAATATGACTAATATATTACCTGTTTGTGACAGACTGAGTAGAGCTCCTGAAGCCGGTATCACGTGAGCAGACTGAGAGGCTTGGCAGTGGTCAGGTGACTGGGATATATTGACGTAAGTTCCGGAAGATATGACCTAATATCAAGATAAAGTTACAACAATTTACCTGATGTAATGAATGTTACGGTACAAAAACAATAATCAGATATATTTACATGCAATGGTAGCAATAAACCTATGTAAGTTGTATTTCAGTTCTCAATAAGAGTCTTGACTTCTCCGTATGACATACGTATAACAATCTATTCTACAATCATGAGAAGAATACATGTTGAGGTTCATTATAAAATCATGATGGGAAAAATGTTTACGATATTGTATTATGGAGAATATTTATAAACGATGGAGATATTCTTAGATTGACATTTCAACAAAAACAACTCAAGACATGAAAGGTTATTTTTCACTTGCTTGTGATCATTATTCTTTTGATCGGACGTTCCTTAAAGAAGTCAAATATGAGAGAAAAAGACTTCAAAATATATAGGAATTAAGAAATTAAGGTTTCCGGTAGAGATATGATGATTAATCACAGTCCAGGTTTCCGGTACAGATATAATGTTTAATCACAGTCCAGGTTTCCGGTACAGATGATTAATCACAGTCCAGGTTTCCGGTACAGATGATTAATCACAGTCCAGGTTTCCGGTACAGATGATTAATCACAGTCCAGGTTTCCGGTACAGATGATTAATCACAGTCCAGGTTTCCGGTACAGATATAATGATTAATCACAGTCCAGGTTTCCGGTACAGATGATTAATCACAGTCCAGGTTTCCGGTACAGATGATTAATCACAGTCCAGGTTTCCGGTACAGATGATTAATCACAGTCCAGGTTTCCGGTACAGATGATTAATCACAGTCCAGGTTTCCGGTACAGATGATTAATCACAGTCCAGGTTTCCGGTACAGATATAATGATTAATCACAGTCCAGGTTTCCGGTACAGATGATTAATCACAGTCCAGGTTTCCGGTACAGATGATTAATCACAGTCCAGGTTTCCGGTACAGATGATTAATCACAGTCCAGGTTTCCGGTACAGATGATTAATCACAGTCCAGGTTTCCGGTACAGATGATTAATCACAGTCCAGGTTTCCGGTACAGATGATTAATCACAGTCCAGGTTTCCGGTACAGATGATTAATCACAGTCCAGGTTTCCGGTACAGATGATTAATCACAGTCCAGGTTTCCGGTACAGATGATTAATCACAGTCCAGGTTTCCGGTACAGATGATTAATCACAGTCCAGGTTTCCGGTACAGATATAATGATTAATCACAGTCCAGGTTTCCGGTACAGATGATTAATCACAGTCCAGGTTTCCGGTACAGATGATTAATCACAGTCCAGGTTTCCGGTACAGATGATTAATCACAGTCCAGGTTTCCGGTACAGATGATTAATCACAATCGGGAGACTTTTCCTGGAGATACACAGACGAGGAATGCAGAACCAGAGTACAGCCTGATTCTGAAGAATGTCCCCACAATCCTTAGGGAATCAGGAAGGAACTTCACATTCTGAGAGTAAAGCCTAATGGGAAAGCTAACGACGATATGTCGGCAAGATATAAAAATCACCAGTCCATGAAATGTCATCAGTAGTTCCATGGATTAGAAAAATCTTGGAAGTGATAGGTTTGGAAAGTGTTGCTACAGCAGTTTACAAAAGAAAGAGAAAAATAAACCACTCTCCCTTATTGAAATTGCAACCGAGGTCGTGTGTGTGCCGAGTATACCATGTGTCAAACCTTTTCATTCAATTTTTTATTCTTTGGCTCAAATGTCCACGACGTTTCGTGGTTTCGCTCTTTGGGGTTATCAATTCGATTTTAAAATATCCTCCGCTTTGAAAACGGGAATAACTTTTCTATCGGCTTCGCTTATCATACAAATTATGTCCCATTCTCCCATTGTGTATATACACCATAATACGACCAGCTAGTAACATAATCAGAAGCAATGACTAGTAACTTTACCAAACATATATATCTTCTTGTTGCAGCACCATCTACCGTTGTATCAAAGTTGTACAACCCGACATAGTAGTCACTTCCGGATTGAATATTAACTACACAACCCAGGTTTCCTCCAACTGAAAACGTAAAATGACGGGCAAGAATTAAAGACGTCTTTGGGTATAAATCCTTTGAGTTTGATTTAAAAAGTTTTTTTATAAAATGTGGCGATGATTTTTGGGTTTTCATTTCACGAAGAAAATTTAGAGGGTGTAAAATGATATTTTAAAAAAAAATACTTCGACATTGTTCAAAGCTAGAGTTGGGTGGTAACAACTACATGTTTTGGAACAATTTTGATACTAAATATGACCAAAACTAATTCACAAAGGATGCATGTCATGAACTCTCTCAATCATACACATTTCAAGATGTTAGCTTACATAGAAGTTAGGTCTTGTATATATTCAGCGTTCTGGATCCTGTATACACATGTTACATGTATCAAGACAGTGCTTGACGTCATTTCCGATTAATACTAGTAAATTACACTCCATCCACAAACCAATGTTCC
Organism: Ostrea edulis; assembly: GCF_947568905.1. Classification (NCBI taxonomy): domain Eukaryota; kingdom Metazoa; phylum Mollusca; class Bivalvia; order Ostreida; family Ostreidae; genus Ostrea; species Ostrea edulis. The sequence goes on from NC_079165.1 coordinate 9,253,107, forward strand.
CAAATTCTCATCACAAAACACAATAACTTTACCGGAGTACAGTACGACTTTGTTGCAGAGCGTGTAGTTGAGCGAGATCCGTGAGCTGTCGGAGCATCCGTCCCAATCTGAATCCGTCCCACAAGCTGTGGATCCGTCATAATATGTGTATGTAAAGGAACCCAGTACTGGGGAGGGACAGGTTGCCATGGCACTGCCCTCTGAACCTGCAAAAGAAGCATCAGAATTTAAAATCATGGGCAATCTTTTACATCATTAATTTTCTCAAACCACTGTACATCTCCATAGAAAAAGTTGCTTTGTAACGTGCAATATCTAAATAAAACTACATGTATTGTTGAATGCGTCTGAAATAAATTTCAATTTTGAAAATACATGAATTGCGACGCGTTACACCAGCATTTTTGTTGTTTATACCCTAATGTATTTTCAAAAATGAAACTATATATTTTTTTTATTTGCATTTTACTTTCATTTCTGTCGGAATAAATAGTCGCACTATATTTATGAAGATTAATACGCACTTTGTTTGCATTCACAAGGAAATTACTATCATTCCAATATTGGCATTAAAGATATCGAAGGTAAAAGCATTAGAAATGTAATACAAAACAGTACTGTGTACAGGTGTTGATATACGTGTTTTATTACCTTGTGCATGTACATGTATATACGTTTTAGTACATTGTTTATGATATGCATGTATATGTTTTAGTACATTGTTTATGATATATACGTGTTTTAGTACCTTGTTTAACTAGAACCTGGAATAGCCCTACAGGAATAGTAGTGGTGCAGACATCAGAGACACCGTACGTAGCAGACACGCTCCCTTTCATTCGTCCCAAATCTACACTGTCCTCTACAAGGAAGAGGTTTAGATGTAGAAATTTTGATACCAACAACTATGCTGCACAAACCTTGTCAAATGATGCAGTGTAAAATATATGGATTATGTTTTATTAAAATTTTCAAACTTAGATTTTAAATTATAATATAAATGTTTTACCTGTTTGTTGATAATAATAATAGGAATATTGCGTAACCATGGTGATATCCATACATATATACAGATAAAGCTGAAGAGTTCCAATAGCTCCATACGTTAGCGACACTGTCGTCACAGTTCTATCAAAAAAGTTTGAATATCCGTGTTAAGTGTACATACAGATATGTGTCAAGATGATATGGTATATTATCTACAGTAACTTATACGTATTAAAGGGATATGGACACGATTTGAGCTGAAAATTTTCAAAATTTTATTTTTTTTATTTTTAGACGGGGTCTATTAGTTTACTGTCAGTCGAGGCCTCAAAACGGAAGCCGTGCAGAGAACACATGAATTGAATCAACGTGGAAGAAAAGAGTGCATAAATTGCGCTGATCATTTTGTACACAGATTTGAAAAATATAAGAACAATATTTTGAAAAAAAACAATCTTTTTATTTTTCATTGATTTATTAGATGAATTTGAATTATCTTTCAAACAGAAACGATTGTTGTTTCCATGAGCAAATATTCTTACTTTGTTTAAATCCGACCTTTTCTACAGAAGAAACCGAGAATATGCGAATGTATCCGGAGTTTGTCGTGTCATTTATTCTATGCACGCAAAAAATTAGTTTTAACGCAAGCCAACAACATTACCCCCCGACAACTGTACAGGCAAGGTTTTTTTTGACGTTTTTCTTATTTATTTTGAGGTCAAAAGGTCAAAGTCTCTTTTTCACTATATACTGTAGATTTGAGCTTGCCTCTAACTTTTATATATGTACTTGTTGGTGCATGTTTATCAGACTTCAAATCCTGATGACATTCAAGACTCATGTTGCTTTTGATATCCAAAGGTAAAGGTCATTATCACACTAAATACCTACTGTGGCTATTCAGAGCTTCATAGTTATAAACTATATAAAATACGTGCATGATTTTACTTCGTGAATGCAAGCGTGCATAAATTTCCAAACTGCAACTCGGCCATACGCATCTTTGATGTTTAATATTTTGAAATTATATAATTTACAGCTCTTTATATTATATTACTTTAAAAAAGATGTCTGCCTTGTGGACTTGTATATTTATGATTGACTATCACATGTATATATCTTTCATTGCATAGGAAACTTCTAGTCTTAATGTGTGTCAAAAAATTTGAAATGATGTAAATAATTTGTGAAAATGTTTACAATTTTATGTACATATTTACAGTTCTAGTATTTTAGAAACTATTTCTATGCCCCCGAGATCGAAGGTCAGGGAACATATTGTTTATGTCCTGTCTGTCATTCTGTAATTCTGTCTGAAACTTTAACCTTGCTAATAACTTTTGAACAGTAAGTGATAGAGCTTTGATATTTCACATGAGTATTCCTTATGACAAAACCTTTCCGTGGGGTTCGAATCCTGCTCGCGCCGGTAAGTGAGAAAATTTCCCAGTTTACTTTCGGAAGGTCGGTGGTCTCTTCCCAGGTACATTGTATCTGGGTTCTCTCTTCCACTAATAATAAAAAAAAAAACTGGGCGCCACCATATAACTGAAAAATTGTTGAGTGTGGCGGAAAGCATCAATCAATCAACCTTTCCGTGGGTACCAACATTTTTTACCCTGTGACCTTGACCCTGGAGTTTGACCTACTTTTTGAAAACTTTAACCTTGCTAATAATTTTTGAACAGTAAGTGATAGAGGTTTGATTTTTCACATGAGTATTCCTTATGACAAGACCTTTCAGTGGATATCAACATTTTTTGACCCTGTGACCTCGACCTTGGAGTTTTACCTACTTTTTAAAAACTTTAACCTTGCCAAGAACTTTTGAATAGTAAGAGCCAGAGCTTTGATATTTCATATGAGTATTTCTTGTAACAAGACCTTTTTGTGGGTACCAACATTTTTGACCATTTGACCTTGACCTTAAAGTTTGACCTACATTTTAAAAATTTTAACCTTGCTAATAACTTTGGAACAGTAAGTGATATAGCTTTCATATTTCACATGAGTATTCCTTGTGACAAAACCTTTCCGTTTGTACTAAACATTTTGACCTTGACATTTGACCTACTTTTAAAAAGATTGACATTGCTCATAACTTCTAAATGGTAAATATTAGAGCTTTCATATTGTACATGAGCATTTCTTTTGACAAGATCTTTCTACTGGTACCAAGATATTTGTCTTTGTGACTTTGGCCATCTTCGGAATTGGCCATTATCGGGGGCATTTTGCGTTCACAAACACATCTTGTTTTATACAAGTTTGGAGTGTTTACATGTCCATCTCATTATAACCTTTTCTGTGATACTGAAAATAGCAATGGAAACCCAACATTGCAATTTATTTAACCCTGATCAGGCATCAATCTGTATTATTAACTCAAAATCTCACATTGCAACAGTATTATATTCTTTACACAATTATAGTTTACTGTTCTGTATCGATGTTATTACTATCCAACAGTAATGCTTTTACAATTGTTAATTGTCCAGATACTGGTATATGCATAATATTCTAAAATGCCTGAATTTGCAGCACTTCATGTCATATTGTTTCACTTGAGAAGACAGTTGTCTGGTTTGTGGACTTGTTTATTTGTGGACTGTAACATGTAAATATTTTTCATTGCATAGGAAACTTCTAGCCCAAATGTGTGTCAAAAAATCTGAAATTACTATGTTACTATGTTACCAATTTTGTTACAATGTTTACAATTCACATGTTCTTGTTTACAGTTTTAGTAGTTTAGAAAATTTCCTTTACTAAAGAAAGAATTGGGGTGTTTACATATCCACTTGATTTTAACCTTCCATGTGTTATTGATTGGATGTATTGTGCAATTCCAAAGTAAGCCATTATCAATTTTATCTTTAACATTTGGTTTCATTATGTTGGTCCATAAAAAATAAGCTATTAAACATATACTGTCATATGTCAAACTATCATATGTTATCTTTCTGTTCTGTTGACATATTAAACTTTGTTCCATACCTTTATCTATATTTCTTTTCATTTACTTTATTATAGCATTCATGCTTTTTCACAAGAGTTCAGCACCTGATTTAGCTATGAAAAGCTGAAGAGCTAAGTGCTCAAATCAAAATGGTGACCCTCACTATGCAAGGTGAAGATAACGAACAGTGATCAATCTCATAACTCCTATAAGCAATACAAATAGAGAGTTTGGGCAAACACGGACCCCTGGACACACCAGAGGTGGGATCAGGTGCCTAGGAGGAGTAAGCATCCCCTGTTGACCGATCACACCCGCCGTGAGCCCTATATAAGATACAAACCAAGAATATTGAGGTTTAATAAGGAAGGAACTATCTCGGTGAAATGATAACCAAGAATATCGAGTTCTGGATCATATTGATTAAACAAAACTGGCCACAAGACTAGGAGGTCACAATACAAGCATTCCTTTAGATATTCGTTTTGGCCTCAAAACCATAAAAAAAAGAACAGACTTCAAGAAAATTTCGATTTTGAACACTTCTTTTCTTGTATCAAAAACACGAATAGGAAGTTGTACGTAAATCTGTAATTCAAGACCTATGTCTGATTAAAGTATTTGTCTGGAGAGTTTTCATATGAATTGTTATATTAGCATAACTGCACCATTTATGAAAGTTATGCATTGAATAATTTGACCCCGTCTTTCAGTACTTTCAGGACTTTGATTAATGTTTAGAATGCTAAACTAAGGTATTACTAATGATCAGCAAAAATTTGAATGTGGGTAGTCAAGGTACATGGGAGATACAGAGGTCACAAGTCCTTGTTTTGTAAACAAGGCTCTTGCCATGTTTTTGTTTACATACATTGTAGGTTAAATAACAAGCAGATTTTTTTTCAATTTATAAGTGAATTCGTAACACAATTAAATAGTTTCAAGTGTTTGGCACATCTCGTTTTGTTTTAAACACGCTATTTTCTATTAAACAGTCTAATGTAAACAAAAGCATGACACGAGCCTTGTTTACATACATGTAACAAAGAATTGCGAGTGCCGTATCTCACTTAGAACTCAACAATTGATATTCAAAGTTTAGTTGACCATTAGATATACTTTAGTTAAGCATTTTAAACAATAAAAATGGAAAAATGAAAGTTGAGAAAATTTTCAGCTCAAATCGTGTCCATGCCCCTTTAAACATGAATAGTCACCCGCTGTTCTCAGTTGGAAATTCGAACTAGCAACCATTGTCTAATGAAATTAACAATCGGTGTAAAGTTCACGACCTTCAACAAAAGCTTCGGTAAGGTGTTATAACTTTTATGATTTTTTCCTTACCTGGCTAGATAGTTGGACCCGCTGACCGTGTCGCATGTCCAGTTGGTACTCGTGTCCCCCGTGCCGAACCCCTTCTGTGACATAAACATAATGCTCCCCGAAAACTGCACTGTTCCATACTCGCTGTCCGTCCAGCTCCCAGAGGACAGGGGAAAGGTGCAAGTACATGCTGTCAAAGGGAAACGAGAGGCCTATGGGCTACATCGCTCACTTTGGTGGTTTCAATTTCCTACTTATAAAATCTGGTCGAGATTTTGGTGTTGTAGTCTGCATTGTATATGAATTCTACACTTTTCGAGGAATGCGCTTTTATTTAACATATCGTGTCCTTGCGGTTCATTCTTGAAGGTGAATAATTATTTTTGTATATCAATTTTAAACTTACTTCTACCCCAACCTGAGACCAGGTCTCAAGACCATAAACTGAGAATATACATTAGTCAAAATATTTATTACTTCCTAAGTATATCTTAAGATTTATCTAACATAGATGTTGGGAAAAAATCTACTGGTTTATAAAAGCATTAAATGCAAACATATACAGCAAACTTTATTTCTTTACAAAAAATATTTCTAAAGTTTGTTACATTCGAAATTTAGACTAAAGCCTCTTCTCAGTTTCTGGTCTTGAGGTCAGGACTCAAGAAGCTGTCAATCATATGAGCTTGTACACAATGATTATCTTTGTATATTTAAAATTGGACAAATTGCATGCATATGATTGTTTAGTAAATATTCTTTAAAGAATTTCATTCTTATGCAAAACTTTGAACTTTAGGTCATATGACCCCTTCCAAATAATGTCAACAAATGAGAGTCCACGATACACGAGGAAGCGTGCAGAATTTGACATACTGAGTCCTTAAGTTCATTAAGAAGACATTTCCTAATAATATTAGTATATAATCGTATGTAAAAATTGAAAACTTCTGTACTTTATTGTGGTCGGGGTGGTGGAATGAACCATTCTGAATGCACATGTACGAGGTTGCTGCAACTGAATTCTGTAAACTGCATTCATGCGAATCACCAGCTGATTAAGCATCGTCGGACACGCACGGGTGATCTCGTCTTTAACTCATCACTGGTGAATGAAAAAAACGAGATCATCCGCGGTTATCTGACGATGCAGAGGAAGGTATCAAAAACAAATTTCCCATATATCTTCATGTAAAACTTTACACCCATCTTCACTACAGAAGGAAACTTCTATGCAAGTCATGACTTTTTATGGTCCAGACCTTTATTGTGGCCCCGGCATTGTTTCACGGGTCATGGCTTGAACAATGTTTATGTACATTACTTGACGATGTGTTAGCTTTTCTGGTTCTTGAGATTTTCTAAACACCCCGCCCGATTTTCTCTTTTATAGTACATGTCTATCATTGAAAGGAGCATCGTTGGAAACTCAGTGCGACCGACCGTTGGTTTCCGACGATGTGAAAGGAGGTGTGGCCCTTCATTCAAACAATTAATATTTACATGAATCCCCTTTTCAACACTCAAGGATGGTTACTTACCTAGTGATTCTTAAGATGAAAAGTTTACAGACGCACTAACAGACGTTGGGCAAACTTTGAGCAGAAATTGTACACTTTATCAATGAGTATCGAAAGTCCAAATTCACAATGTGTAGAAACTATTGAATGTTTCATTCGTAGTTTTATATGAAAATCAGTCGACATATCAACAATTAAACAACTACATGTATGGAACGGATAAAATTTACGTATTTACAATTTATCTTTTGAGTTATTGAATCCCAATCGCCCTGTTTTGAAATCATTGAAATTTACAACTAGGATATCGATCCACTGTTAATTTGGCTTTGATGATTTTGTACAGTACATTTTACGGATCATACCTGTAAATGGAATTAGACACAGCAAAATACAACACAAAAGCATCCTCTCAAGTCATTGTATCGTCAAGAATTAACATGGTTTAATACAAGTTACTCGATCTGTCTAAAACTGGAAAACTTATTTGCACTTATTAATTACTTCATACATTTCGGTATCCAAGTTTTTAAAAGTGTCTTTTACATTTAAAAGGCCGTGAAAAAGTGTTAAATTTCTATACCGAACCTTTCATGTGCTGCAAACAATGCAATATGAATGCATGGTCAGTTTTCATTGTTTTATTGAATATCACAATATAATTATTCCTATTTATAGTGCACATAATTACCAGGAGTGACGAGAAACCAAAAGAAATGAATGAAAAATACACGAATAAACCTTTAATGAAAAATGCACTTTATGATATGTCCGAAAATTGAAGTGACCCTACCGTAACAATGGTGATATTAATGGATATATTTTCACAAAATTTGCTGGGAAAATTGGAGGATTGCCCCAAAATTCCGTAGGCAAGAAAATCGATTTCACAGAACAAATACTTACCATTTAATTATCAGCATAAAATTATTATAAAACATCAGATATTTAAATCGGTATGTGGACTTTCAACTGCGCAATGCCTAAAAAATGCCGTTTAAATCAGTATTTAATCTTTCTAAAAAGTTTCTAAAAAGTTCATAAGGAGAGAAATTAATTTAGTGTCCATTTGACGAATATGACATAATCAGAATTGTATCCCAGTCTGTAGGAGTCAACCTAAATGCGAGTTCAGGTCAAGGGCAGTGCGATTTAGACGACTGTCAATTCAAAGCCCGGGACAATAAGATTTAGGCAGCTCACTGTCAATTCAAAGCCGGGTGCAATAAGATTTAGCCGAGTTCACTGTCAATCCAAAGCCCCGGGCAATACGATTTATACGAACTTACATTTGATCTCAACATTTAGCGAAAAAGTGAGCTTGTCCCGGTTTTCATGGCTATGACTTCGAAACTCTAACTTTTGGTCCGGTTTCCACGGCTTCTGGGTCCTAACTTTCGTCCCGGTGTCTATGGATTCGGGATCCTAACTTTAGTTCCGGTCTCTATGACTATGACCTCGGGATTCCAACTTTCATGCGTATCTCCATGACATTGGCCTCGGGATCAAAACTATTGCATGAAAGAGTCATTGATGAGAGAGAATGGCAGTTTCCACACGAACACGGGTTTTGGTGGGGCGATTCAAATCACGAGATCAGAGGATAACGATGGATACAAAATGTCTGAAAAATACATTAGAGCAGACTTCACCGAATGGTCATCTGCACGCCCTGACCGCTTTGGGAATTAAAAAAGAAATGTATGGATTCCGTAATGAATGATGAGAGAAAAGCAGGGTACCACGTGACCGAGCGGGCATCCACATTACCCTCTAATATACTACCACTGCCGATCCGAGGGATAGAAATCGGGCTGCAGTGATTAGAAGCAAGTGCGTTAACCACCCTGTTAACCATGATGCATAAGAAAGTAGTAATAAAATACACGTGTAATTGTAATCATTGCTTTATTTCCCGTGGCATTCAAAATATGAAGACAATTATTTATCCACTCCTCCAGAAAAATGTGCATGTATTGTAAATGATTGCAATTTAACAAACAGGGCATATGGATGAGTATAAATAGATTTCATAATTTATTTATTTTTTACAAGTCCAGCTTATAAAACTCTGCTGCATTCAGTCTGAAAATCTTTTTCTTGTCTTCAAATGCCATGGAACCTAAAAGTCTTTGCAACAAATTGAACACAGTCTTATAATCTGCCTTAGCGAGATTACAAACAGGCCAGTCTGATCCATACATACACCTGTCTACTCCGAAGCAACCCAACACATGCTGAAAAAAAAAATAAAGGCAGTCAAATATTGTACATTGTTTCAAACCTTTAACATTGATACTACAGTATAAACTGTCTAATCTGAAACCTGTGAAATCCGTTTCACTGGGCATTTCGACCCTTATTTTTATTCTCAATTTCATATTTTCATTGGTCTTCACATTGATTATTCTGACACACTGTGTTCCAACAAAAAAGTTGTCTCTCAGTGCATGTCGGATTAGACAAATTTCACTGTATAATGCAATATGAAGAACTAGGGCTATAATCTAAAAATGCATAAAATGCCCCTTTTCATTCCTAAGATGAAACAAAGGCCATTTTGTACATGTACCTAATTCTAAGCACAGATAACTGGCAGAGATAACATACCTTTATAAGTTTTCAAGCATTTCTTCAACAAAGTTCATTTTAGACAACAAGGCATGTAAATTTTGTATAGTATTTCATTTTTATGGGAAAATATTGTATTTTGATATGCATTCTGAATATGAGTATAACCCCTTCCTCCAAAAAATAAATGATAAGTTGGAATAATAATTAAGAAATGGCTACTTTGAATAAAAGTTTGACAAAAGTCTATCATGACATCACAATGTACAGTAAAACTCGAATATAGCGAACACGGATATAGCGAAATTACGGCTATAGCGAAGTGAATACGATTTCCCCGGCAAATTCTTTATATATTCTATATAAAAATCTGCATCTATAACGAACACGGATATAGCGAATTTACGGATATAACGAAGTAAATTCCTATTCCCCTTGATTAAAAATGAACGTAAAAATCACCTTTTATAACGAATTTATTTTTTTCATTTTAAACTCTTTGTGATTTTTAACAATCGTTTTCCATTGACAGAAAGGATCCACACTTATTACAAAATTTCTGTTTGTATTTTTTCCAAAAAAGGTTGTTAACGCAAAACAATACTTACACATACGTTTAGGAAATATATTGTCAGTATTGTTTACTATTCTCGTTAATTAAATTTGAAGTTTGATTCCATTTATTTTATTGTACACTCCTTTATTTGTGTAAAGCAACAAGTAAATGACAATAGACTGTACATGTATGTATTGCGCAAAATTTTGTTGACATTTCTCTCTCGACATGTTCTTGCATGACTTAATAATCCATCAAGATAAATTATCATATATAAATCAATGTGTATATTTCTTGTATAAAAATATTTCTTCTCGAAAATATATAGGCTTCATTTCATTTAAAGACGATACAAGCGTAAGTATATCGATTGCAGCTTTCTTCTACAATTGATATACATGTAGAACAAATCAGTTATATAATGAATTCGTAATATTTGAATTATGAATTCGCTATAAATGTATATTGAATTACGCCTATAGAGTATTTTTATTGAGGGTCCCCAGAAATTCGCTATATCAGAGTTTTACTGTACTACAACATTATATTATAAACAGAGATCTTAGTCATTTTGACACTATCTAAAATCCCACACTTGCATCATTATATGATAAAAGTTCAAAATGTGTATTTATTTCAATTTATCAGAGTTAAAACTAATAAATTAACAAATAAACTATACGAGTCATCACAATTTTTAAGATGCGACACATGCATATACAAAATCACATATCAACATCAGAAAATTGCAATTTTCCTTCAACAGCACTGTCAAATTCCGCATAAACCAGTTAAAACAATATAATAGTATTCATAATGATTTCATGAAACTGTTTCTTTACAAAACTATTCAAAATTTATGAAGAAAATAAAATCTGTCGGATAATGATCTTGATAAAGGATTCAATGAAAACAGAGTTATTGCCCTTGAATTTAATATTTTGAAATATATTATTGAATATTTATATATATAACTTAGACTTTTGAAATATTTTATGTTTCACAAGATTTTTTATAATAACTACTCTAAACTGGGTTGTGGATGGACGGAAAAGGGTAAAACTATATGCCCCGACCACTTTGTGGCAGGGGCATAAAAAGCTTGAATCAAAATCGTTTTCAATTTCCCCTTTTTGATCAAACTGAAAAAAGGCTCCAACTAATAGATACGTTTTTTCCCCTATCATTGCTCTCGAGAAAATAATTCTACTGTAATTACGTCAATATACGGCTGGAAATCTTCAGTCTTCCAGGATTCCCAGTCTGCTTCTGTTACGAGACCAGACCTGCAAGTGATTTAGTCATCGACAGTGTGTAAAAAATAGCATCAATTTCTATTCTAGAAGTTGGAATCTTTGCTGAAAATATAAAGGAATTGAGTTTAAGATAAAATAACTACATTTAAAACAACTTGACAAAGTTTTCTGTGTTTAATAAGGTTAGATAAAAGGCAAATACACTATATACAAGTGTAACTATACTGTAGTTTTATATCAACTCATATATTAAACAACGTGATAATAAAAACCAATCTGTGATACAACAGTTGTGGGGAGTCTATGCGTATACTGTTAGTAAGGAATTCCAAATCAGTCAGATGACTCGGCTCTTTAAAAAATTACCTGACAATTCCTCTGAAAGTTTTCATATAAAAGAATTAAAAGTTTGGTGATTTACAGTATAATTTTGTGACTTGCAGTATAATTCTGTGACTTACAGTATAATTATGTGACTTACAGTATAATTCTGTGACTTGCAGTATAATTCTGTGACTTGCAGTATAATTCTGTGACTTACAGCCTGCAGTATAATTCTGTGACTTACAGCTTACAGTATAATTCTATGACTTACAACTTACAGTATAATTCTGAGACTTATAGTATAATTCTGTGACTTACAGTATAATTATGTGACTTACAGTTTAATCTGTGACTTACAGTATAATTCTGTGACTTACAGTATAATTCTGAGACTTATAGTATAATTCTGTGACTTACAGTATAATTCTGTGACTTACAGTTTAATTCTGTGACTTACAGTATAATTCTGTGACTTACAACCTGCAGTATAATTCTGTGACTTACAGTATAATTCTGTGACTTACAACCTGCAGTATAATTCTGTGACTTACAGTGTATTTCTGTGACTTACAGTATAATTCTGTGACTTACAGTATACTTCTGTGACTTACAGTGTATTTCTGTGACTTACAGTGTATTTCTGTGACTTACAGTATAATTCTGTGACTTACAGTATAATTCTGTGACTTACAGTGTATTTCTGTGACTTACAGTATAATTCTGTGACTTACAGTATAATTCTGTGACTTACAGTTAACAGTACAGTTCTGTGACTTACAGCTTGCAATAGACATTTGGATATTTTGCTATAGCAGCAATTTCTTCTCTCCATCCATCAATTGTTTTGTCCTTAACATATGGCTTGGCAATGTGATCAACAACAAACTTTAACCTACAAATTGTAAATAAACCCAAAGGTATTAAAATCAGAAATCTAAATAGAAGCAAATGAGGTCATGAAGAGTCCATACATGTTGTGTCTACAGAATATTTCAGTTTTTGATGAAGAACTTAATTTATCTGGAACAATTTAATGATTGAGCTACACATATGAGGACAAAGGAAACTTATAACATACTTTAAAACATGTTCTTACAACAACAACAATATATATATATATATACATATATATACATATATATATATATATATATATATATATATATATATATATATATATATATATAAGGCTAATTTATAAATTACCCCTCCCCCTTTTTTCATAATTTTCATACCCCCCTCCCAACACAAACCAAATATGCATTAATCCCTTAAATACAAAGATAAAGATGTGTCTAAGACCTCTACATCAAATACTATCTTTCGTATTTACTTCTGGATTAGCCCAAATTTCTGCTATGTTATCAAAACTTAACAAATTTTATTCCTATGTCAAAAAAAAATCTGTAAGAGTTGCAATCAACCCTCTCTCTCTCTCTCTCTCTCTCTCTCTCTCTCTCTCTCGAGAGAGAGAGAGAGAGAGAGAGAGAGAGAGAGAATACTTGTTATCACAAAGGATGCATTCTCATTATGCATCAGATGTATATGTTGGGTACATGTAACTTGTGAATCTCCGTTACCATAAACACAATTTAAACTAGAGATTGTTTTTATGAAAAACTAATGTCTCCCCAGGTTCCCAAATTGGAAGTGCTTCAAATGAAACCTCTTCCCCTTAATGTACTACATGGTATGGAGGAAAAAACATAAGCAGGAACATAGACATTATGAACTCCATTAGGCCACATAGGAGAAGTGTTCACAAACTATTTTACACCCTCCACCCCTCAGATCTACTAAAACTTTAAGGAAAACAATTGGATCCTCCTGTCCCTACAATATGCACATCTGCAAATAGCAATAAAGTATTGTACAAAATATGAAGTCTATCGGATAAGTCATATAGGAGGAGAAGCATTCACAAGCTATTTTAACATACTCCATCCCTCTTAGATCCACTATAACTTTTAGGAAAATAATTGGATCCTCCTGTCTCACCAATATGCACATCTACAAATGGCAATGAAGCATTTTATGAAGTTTAAAATCTATCAGATAAGCCAAATAGGAGGAGAAGTGTTCACAAACTAATTTACATCCTCCATCCCTCTTACATCCACTTTAACTTTTAGAAAAATAATTGGATCCTCCTGTCCCTACAATATGCACATCTACAAATGGCAATGAAGCACTGTACAAAGTTTCAAGTCTATCTGATAACCCATATAGGAGGAAAAGCGTTCACAAGATTTTGTGACAGACAGATGGGTGGACGGAAAGTATAAAAACAATGTCTCCCCCTGAAAGACGGGAGACAAAATTGGCAATTTGTAAATAAATGTAGTTGCTTACGATAATGGCGAACCATTCTTCGAACACCACTAGTCTTACCTAGGAAACTTTGAAACCACATCTGGTATATATTTCAGCAAAGGAGGTCTGTAACATTAAATAATACACTTTAAAAAGTGCAGCATTACAAATAAAATTTTGTAAATAAAAGGATAAATAAATTGACTTTAAAATTTGGACATTTCCTTCTTCATGTACTATCTACAGTGTATATCTGTTCTCGCAGTGTATCTTCAGACAGAATTTCTTTTTTATATTTTCTACTCGATGTACATATTTTGTTGTGAGCAAAGTATGACACAAGTTTTCTGAAAGAAATGCCCACTGAACAATAAATGAAATAGAGTAAATCTATACACATTCTCTTCTGGTGTGTTGACAACACGCCAAGGGCAAATTGAGGATATTCTAAAGCTGCTATGTTGATGTACTCACTGGGATAAGTATTGTATTTTTCAGTGAGGTTACACACCCATAAGATGACTGGCATGAGGGTGCACACCAGTGAGATAATTGGTCTGGGGGTGCACATCCGTGACATGACACTGACCTGGGGGTGCACATCCATGAAATGGCTGGCCTGGGGGTACATACCTGTGAGATAACTGGCCTGGGGGTGCACACCCATGAGATGACTGGCATGGGGGAGGGGGGGGGGGGGAGGTGCACACCCATGAGATGGCTTGCCTTGGGGTACATACCTGTGAAATAACTGGCCTGGGGGTGCACAACCATGAGATGGCTGGCCTGGGATCTGTCTTTGTACAATTGGTTAATAAACATTACCTTAAGAGAAGATCGTATGGAATTTGCAGGTCTTCCAGCACCTTTAGTCCTCTGTGAACGTCCTCTCTTGTGATCCAGTCCGGCTTTTCCATGTCCAAAATATGGCGACATCCTTTAAACAAGGCATGACTCTGCATGTCATTGAGGACCTCTGGCAGCTACAAATGTCAGATATATTTAAGGAGAGAAAAAAAAAAACTTCATTGTTCATGTGTACATAAGTTATCTCCCTTCTTAACCTTCAAAATATCAAAACGTGGAAAATTCTGATGTTGCATGAATTCTTCCAGCCCATCCCATTTCTGGAGATTAATGGCTTACCTTTGGGCTGGTTAGATCTATTCCACCCACGACTCCTTTGATAAATGGATAACTCTCTGCCTGACTCATTACCCACTCTGAAATATGAAAAAAATAGATTACTAGGCCATCTGTTAATTCTAGAAAATAATATTAGCTATTAATATACATGACAAGTTGATATTCTCTCAACACCCCCTCCCATAATTCCTAGCTACCTAATTCCTAGATATTCCTTTGTTGAAAGAGGTATATTGTACAATTTGTGGGTTTTCTGTGAAACATAGTTGTGGACAGCAATATAATAGTGCATGATTCTAGATTTCAGTCAGTTTATACTCACTAGTACAACATGTACATAGTACCCACGACAATGAGTATAGTATGTTAGTCATAATGTTCCTGTCCAGATAAGGAAAGAACTCACAGTCTGTGTATACAAACATAAATGATATTGAAATTTTCAAGTTTTATTTTTTCTCATTCGCTGTCAACACAACATAGAGAACATATTAAACAAGCATTCAAAAACAATATTCACGCATGCGCAAGTAATTCATATAAATATATATCACAATCTTGATAATAAATAAATACAATTATAATAATAGACTACATATACATTTAACCCAGAGGGTTTACTCTTTCATACAATACTCTGATATAATAAGTTAATTTATATCTGATATTAATTACCAGTGCCTATGTCTATAAATACTGAAAAAGAAAATGTAATAAGAGGCCCACAGGTCTTATCGCTCACCTGAGTTAAAAGCATCACTTAACTATCCCCAAAGGCTATGAAATCAATAATAATTTTCCTATTCTGCATTCTAATTTTCGGATTATTTTCCTATTCTAAATTACAATATTCAGTAACAGTATAAAACAAGATATATTCTAAATAGATAAATGCCGCTGAAATTACTCATACTGATGGAAGACTTTACATGTATGTTACATTAACACGATATGACTAATTTGGACCTGGCCATGAGTCAGTAGTGCCCTTGGGTTGTGTAATTCACAATCTTCGTACATCCCCTTTTGCTTCTCCTAAATATGCATTTAGTTTTTATACAGTATCAGCAAACTCATCGTCGGAAACCCACGGCTGATTACGTTCCATTCCTCTCTCCATCAGAGAAGAACGAAGCGTAATCAGCCGTGAGTTTCCGACAATGCAGCGAACTTAAAAGCAAAATTTTTCATATTCACTATGATAATATTGGCCCCACTTAGGAACCAAAACCCTTAACCCTGAAATAATGAAATTTACAATTTTGATAAAAGGTTCCTTCTAAATACCTATTTGATAAGTCGACGTGCTAACCTAGAGCTACTTAGGTAGGTGATGATTTTTTGTAGATGCTCCCTCATAGTTTAACTATATTAGGAAATTTTCATCCCAACACATAGAATAGCCACATTTCTTAACTTTTATAATTATTTGACATTACTTGCTTCCTCTGGCGTGCCGTTCAGGCACTGGACAAACACAGCATGTCTGACAGGGGTCTTTTTCAGGTTATCCTCCAATTCACAGGCCGAAAAATCCCTGAATATCGCTGCCTCGGCTGATGTGGGCCACGGATATTGGAATTTTTTCAAATTCCATATGTCTTAAATGAAATATATAACATTAGAGATCATAAAGCTGTTATAATGAATCCCTTAAAGTAAACTGATGTAGGAGATGGGGGGGGGGGGGGGGAGGAATCACAGGGGGCAGAAGAGGAGGGAGATATAGGGAGAAGGAATTGAAGGTGCAGAAAGCAGAGGAAGATGGTGGGAGGGGGGGGGGGGGAGGAATTGAAGAGGCAGAAAGCGGAGGAAGATATGGGGGAGGAATTGAAAGGGGCAAAAAGAGGAGGGAGATATGGGGGAGGAATTGAAGGGGCAGAAAGCGAAGGGAGATATGGGGGAGGAATTGAAAGGGGCAAAAAGAGGAGGGAGATATGGGGGAGGAATTGAAAGGGGCAAAAAGAGGAGGGAGATATGGGGGAGGAATTGAAGGGGCAGAAAGTGAAGGGAGATATGGGGGAGGAATTGAAGGGGACAGAAAGAGGATCGAGGGAGATAAGAGGAGGGAGATAAGAGGAGGGAAAGGAAATCAAAAGCAGTATAAGGAGGAGGAAAAACGGGGGAATGAAAGGAATCCAAACAAATGGGATAAGAGATGAGAAAAGAGGAAGAAAAAAATAGGGGGAAAGGAGAGAGAAAAACGGGGCAGAAGAGTTGGGTCCCTCCTTCCTCCCACTGACACAGGGGCAATACTTTCATGATTTTACAAAACTTTGTTGATAATGATTTACAAGAAAAATACCTTTTTATCTTCCAAATATCATAAACATATGTAATGATTCATTGTCTACCGTATACCTGTATAAGTATAATGTATATTGTAGACAAATGATGGGGGTATGATATACAGATATAATCACGTGCAGTATCCCTCCCAATTTTACTGCATATTTTAAGTGTTTACAATGTTAACAAGTCTTACGAAAATGGGAATCCACACAATCTATTTCACTGATGTCACACATTGTTCATTATGAATGTCCGATGTCTTATCTGTTGAAATCGTCCGAAGTTTTATCTGTTGATATCGTCTTGAAAGTTGACTGTTTACATGGATGAATCAGGAGGCGGATCGTGCATTTTCTATCGGAAGTTCAGAAAACGAAGAAACCCAGATACATATATATCTACCCTTTCCGGAATAGACCCGCCATACACAAAAAACACGGACAAAGTGGTTACAGAATAATAATTTTACCCGCCATTCACACAACAACAACAACAACAAAAAATAAATTAAAAAAAATAAAAAATAAAAAAAAACACACACACACACACAAAAAAAGAACAACAACAAAAATTTAAACAAACACGGACAAATTTTAAGTGGTTATATTACAGACTACTAAAGAAGTGCCAGTTTATAGATCGAGTTTTTTTGTTAAAAATTCTTGGTGATGTTTGAGTCATTCTAGGGCATAAATGGAAAGGAGAGGGTCTGGAAAAAAAATTTAAAAATTATAATAATGGGAAATTTTGCTCTTTCAAAAGTGCATAGTGGGAAGGGTGTAAAAAGGCCATAATTGTTTTAACTGCTTCTCAAAGGGAAAGGGAAATATGGAGAGAGAGAGAGAGAGAGAGAGAGAGAGAGAGAGAGAGAGAGAGAGAGAGAGAGAGAGAGAGAGAGAGAGAGAGAGAGAGAGAGAGAGAGAGAGAGAGAGAGAGAGAGTATTAATTGAGAGAGAGAGAGATTATAATTGAGAGAGAGATTAATTGATTGAATATTGTTTAACGTCCCTCTCGAAAATATTTCACTCATTTGGAGACGTCACCACTGCCGGTGTCCAAAGGCTGTAAAATTTAGGCTGTGACACGGGACCACGGTTTTGGCGGTCTCATCCGAAGGACCGCCCCTATTAGTCGCCTCTTACGACAAGCAAAGGGATACTGAGGACCTATTCTAACCCGGATCCCCACGGGAGAGAGAGAGAGAGAGAGAGAGAGAGAGAGAGAGAGAGAGAGAGAGAGAGAGAGAGAGAGAGAGAGAGAGAGAGAGAGAGAGAGAGCATGATATCTATTTCAATAAAGGGGTCCCTTTATATATACAATGAACTCATTTTTACCGAGAATTATTCTAAAGTTCTATATATTATGTGTTTCTGCAAATACTTGTATAATTGCAGATACTTACAATTTACACACTTCGTCACAATCTATGCAAATACATATGAAAATGGTATATATCTACTCTATTCTATTCTCTGAAAAACAATTTGTGACAAGTTGCTATGACAAGTTTTTTTTCCTGCAGAATATGTATTACTGAACACCTTCCCCCCTTTTCATAAAAATAGTGAAGGAATCCGGATTCATTTTCATTTCAACTTTTATATATATTTTGCGGGAAAGATTTCACAACATACGCATGCGCATTGTCCTAGCTTCATGTTGTCAAGTATGGAGAACTACAAGGTACTCTCGTGAAGTTTTCATGTAAAAGTTTGAAGATTTTGTCAACTATGCATAATATTTATGTCAATTCGTGAAACTTGTACAATTTCAGATTTTGGAACAACTTGGCAAAGGTGTTCAGTTCACTATTCTGAAAGTGGAAAGTAAAATAGATGGCAAAACGTATGTCATCAAGAAGGTACTATTACCGTCTTCATTATATATTCCATAGTTTTGTATCTGTGCTTTTTCCAGCAGCAAATATGTTATTTTATAATAACATTGTATCGTGGTAACAGAAAAATCCATTTGACTAGTGGTAATTAGTATTATGTATTAAGTACAACACACTCATTGCTCTCGTTAGTTTAATACATGTAGAATGGTTTCAAGAGTATATCACACATATATCTCAGTTGTCCTGAGTAGGAGATTTAGTCTATGAGGAAAACAGGTGTAGTATTGTGTCGTGAAGATCCGCTTTCGCATTTGAATTCATTCTGTAAACACATATTAGGTATTTTCTAGTATACACACTTCACATAATTATATAGATTCCGGGTAGGTCAAAGGCCTTTGTTATAGGTATAACTTACCTGTTTAAATGTGAGGAAAACAGTATCACATAACTAAATTTGGTTTTTGCAGTTCACTAAAGATTTCAGTTATGTACGTAATATGTGTTGTTGGTTCTTTTTTATTTGTATGTGTAGGTGTACATAAATACTTAAATATATCTTGGAGTTAATGTCCAGACCAATTGGTATAAACATATTAGTATCATACTGTGGCATTTGAAAAATATTGTAAATTAATTTGCTTTAATGCAATTCATCTATTGCAGTCATATGTGGTTAGGTAAATTTTTTCCAATTTAAAACCACACATTAAAGCCATTATTACAACCTGTTTAGAAAAAGTAGTACATTGTACTTTCGTATCAAAATTCGATAAAATCATTGACATTCACTGACACGACAATGAACTTCATGGTTAATGCTTTTAATGTTAATGTGGTTTCAGATAAAGAAAATAAAATATAAATTTTTTTTGTTTTTAGTACTTAAGACAAATATATGAGTACACAATTATATTAACAGGTTGAATGCCATGATGAAAGTCAAGCAAATTTAGCCTTTCGAGAGGTAAGTCATAATAAAAGGCTCATCAAAACTCAATCCTGCATCCTTTATAGTTGCCGAATGATTTTATATGCAAGTGTCCTTGTCGTAATTGTTTACATTTTTAATTATTTCAAAACAACCCAGTGTTGCTATTAAGAGTTATACATTTACTTTTCTGATAATTTTAGAAATGGTAAGTGCCCTGTCTTTTAGAATTTAATGAAATGAATCACTTACTTTTCAGGCTGTTACTTTACAAGCTTTAGATCACCCATATACCTCAGGATACAAGGAGTTTTTTGTGACATGGGAAAAAGAGGTACATGTATGATGCAATTTACAACCCAAGCTCATTTACTGCAGAATAGAATAAGTTTTTCTCTCTCCCATCCAATGCATTTCACCCACTAGGGAGAAATTTACCATTGTAACAAATGGCTTTAAATAAGACGTCCACATATTTATAGAGTCAGTCAGTCACAGAATTTTATAGGCATGCATAATTTTGTTTTGGGCAGTTAGTGCAATTTCTTGTACATGCCAGTACTTATTAATTGACTTTTGTTTTCTTCCTTCAGAATTCCTCTATGTACATGATCATTGTTATGGATTACTTTCCCAAGGGTAATCTTGGTCATGTGGTCCAGAAAGCCAGGGAAGAGAAACAAGCTATTCCAGAGGAGGTAACTATTCTTAAGTAAAAGCTCAAAAGCCATAAAAACACTTATGTATTAGGATACTCGGCACACTGTTGATATGACAGATGATAGGCCCTCCTTCATTATGTCTCCCCTCTTTCAGGGGGAGACAATGTTTTTGTACTTCCTGTCCATCCGTCCGTCTGTCTGTCACAAAATCTTATGAACGCTTCTCCTCCAATATGACTTATCGGATAGACTTGAAACTTTGTACAATGCTTTATTCCCATTTGTAGATGTGCACATTGGTGGGACAGGAGGATCCTATTATTATTCTAAAAGTTATAGTGGGTCTAAGAGGGGTGGATGATGTTAAAATAGCTTTTGAACGCTTCTCCTCCTATATGGCTAATCCAACAGACTTGAAATTATGTACAATATTTCAATGCCGTTTGCAGATGTGTATATTGTAGAGACAGGAGGATCCAATTGTTATCTTTAAAGTTATAGTAGATCTGAGGGGTGGAGGGTGTAAACTAGTTTTTGAAGACTTCTCCTATATGGTTTATTGGAGTTCATAATATCTATGTTCCTGCTCATGCTTTCTCTTCCATAAAATGCAGTACATTAAGGCGAGGAGGATTCATTTGGAGCACTTCCAATTTGGGGAATTGGGGAGACATTTGTTTTTCATAAAAACAATCTCTAGTTGGATTGGTTTTATTGCATTTTGAAAACAGACTCTTATTGGTCGGCAAATGTTGGTCTTTCATTAAATCATCACAATTCTATATCATCTTTTGATGAAGCATTCAAATTCAAAATTGTTTTTGAAGTTTCTTTCTTAATCTTAATCAAAAAAGTCCCTTTTCATCTTGAAAAATCATGAAAAGATTTTAAAGAATGAATAAAACATTTATATTATGTTCTAACCCTGAAAATATGATTGGTTTTTCTCAAAACCAGAATTTGGTCTTATATATAATCATATATGAGAATTTATTACCTGAATAGGGTTCTTCTCTGAAAAGAGTAAAAAATACCAAAAGTTAGTGTATATTTTTGAACAACTGGTTACTCTTAATGAATTTGAGGCCTGTCTTGTTTTCGAATCTAAACTTCTATTTTATCATTGGACCATATTAAACTAATCACATTGTATTAAATTCTCTATTTCAGACTTTAAAAAAGTACATCGGACAACTAATGGAAGCCCTTGTATATGTACACAGTAAAAACATACTGCACAGGTAAGGGAAATACATGTAGTTTCCATGGTAAATACGCCAACAATAGTAGCACATGTACTTACAGTTGTGATTTTTTTCTCGACTTGTGAAATGTACAGACATATTTCTACAGATGGAAACACTTCATTTACAATTTTGTTATATATGGGGAAAAGATACTTCAAAATAGAGTACCTCAATAGATGGCAGAAATTGCATTGTTTTGATGTGAAACATTTGTTAAGGATGATACATCCCCTTGTTATAATGGCTTCTGCTGTATCTATAATCTATGATATACATGTAATCTTGAATTCAGAGATTTGAGGGTGAATAATGTGTACCTAGTGGAGGAGCCCTTGCTCCAGGAGGACATCCTGATTCTGGGAGACTTCGCCGTGGCATCCGTCATGTGTGACACGCGCACCTGTACCAGGCGAACCAGTAGTAGGTTTCACTTTACGTACTCTCAGAATCGGTATCCACTTAGTTTTCAGTATTTTTTGTCCTGATATATTGTGCATTATGTATGGATGAAAGACCAAGGTAATTGTTTCTTTCAGAGGGTCACATTCACAATTGTAAATTTTGTTCTATTTGAGTATGTTGTATGATGTAATTTCAATACATCACAGTGGTTCTTTTATTTCCCTGTAGAAACAGAGTTATCTGGGGATGAACATGATTGATCTATACTGGGAGTGTCGACTCACTGAATTTCACTGTTGATAATATATGTCATAATAGCTGACATGTCATTAAGGGTGTCAACAATTGATTTTTCTTTATGCATCAATTAGCTGCAAAACTGTAGTTCTCTGTAGGGGGGAATGGGATATGATTTTATACAAGAGAGCTACAGATCCACTCCTTATAAAAATTGTCTAAAAATAGTATATGCTTAAAACCAGGTGCCCATAGACAGACTAGTGTATTCCTACAATCTGCTTGTGGTGAACTGTAAATAAAATCATGTGTCAATTATTGTGGCATAAATTGTCAGCCATGATATTCAGTGAGCCAAATTTTTCAAAGTCATCTTAATTGTATTGTAATACAACTGTGCAATGAAATATTGATGAGCAATTACCTGTTCTATCTTTTGTTAAAAGTTAATATTTACATTTCCAGTGTTTTTGCCTTTGATATCTCTACAAATTGTAATGACAGTCATTTCCTCATTAATGCGCTGCAGATGTAAACAATGCATGTATGAATACAGATAGATATAGTTCATCTATTTTGATGGCTGTGTTTTCCTAACAGAAATGAAAGTAGAAAGTAAATAAAAGAAGTAAACTTAAGTTTTTAAAATACATGAGGGTATGAACTGCAATACTTCACACAGACATACTTTTCAAACACCTTTCATGTTGAAGTATGCCGGCGTGAAGCATCATGCCCTCATATATTTTCAAAATTCTTAAATGAATGTAAAAGTTCATGCGACAGAGTTGATATACCTTAGGTCAGTGACAGTGTATAATACAAATGATTGGTGTTTGATGTAGGGTTGACAAATTACCTGGCTCCTGAGTTGACAGAACTTGGAGCTGACTTCAGCGAGTCGACCGATGTGTGGTCCCTGGGTTGTATCCTATTTGACTTGACCACAGCCTCCTTTCTGGATGAAGCTGAGGCCGTCACTAAACTCGGGGAGGTCAGAGAAGACCCATACAAACTGGAGGAAGTATTTGAGGATGTTGCAAAGGTATGTTGAGTTATTTATTTTATTCATTATACATGCATTTGATTTATAGAAATTATTATTGTAAAATTAATATTTAATGATTTATTATGAATGATATGAAAATTTTCTGTTTCAGAATTTTTCTGGAGACTTAATTAATCTGATTCGTGTTTTACTGAAGAGAAATAATAGACCCACTGCAAAGTAAGAAATATTTTGTGTTACAGAATTTATGATTTTATTCAAAATATGAACCCAACCCCCAAAATATGGAATGGTATTCATTTACCCTTACTGTGGATTTACAGTAAGTGTGAACGAGACATGTCGGCAAGTACATGACGTGCTTCAGATAGTTCATTGGAAAGTCCCCGAGTGATTTTAAAGAGCGCTTTTGATAGGTCAGTTAAATTATAGGAAGGCGGTCCCAAGTATTTGGCATTATATTATCTCGTGCCTAACAAGTGTAAGTTTCAATATTTGATTTCAGTGTAAATTGCACCGTACGTAGCGTGAGATTCAATATCGGTTTTGATTTGACAACGGAGATTTGAGATTACGTTAATAAAATGTCTTGTAAAGTTTATCTTATATATACTAGATATCTGCATGTATAAAAGTGATGGGATATCTTATAAAGAAAAAAAATATAAGATGTCTTATAAAAGATACAAGATATCTCGTAAACTTTAGAAGATATAACTTTTATCAGATACCTTATAAATTTTATCTTTTAAACAGGAATAACCGTGTTATACTTATAATCCATCGCAGTATCAATAGGTATGGGAGGGGGAATACAGGGTGAAAAAGGCGAGCTCCGATATGTAAAGAAAAGGCAGGATAGCAATATCCCAGAATTCAAATAGTGCTGAATATTGAAAAGAAAAGAAAAAGACGGGATCGAAAATGCTGCGGGAAAAGGCAGGATCCGCAGTTGCCTCTATATCCCAATAAAAATTGAAATGTTACTCCCTTAAATTCCTGTAGATACTTGTGAGTTTTAAGTGATCAGAAATTTCAGTACATGTTTCTATAGGCGATTTTGTCCGTTTAAGAACAATGCTTTTGTTTTGTTGTCTCTTTCACATTCGCAGTTTCCATATCGTTATTTTAAAATAAATATCTCAGATATTTTCGAAATCTTGCAAAGCATTGAAAAAGATCGATGTCGGAAAAATTTCTAAATTCAAATAGTTAGGGGGAAGAGGGGGTAAAAACTCGTAAGTTTCTGTCATCCGACATCGATTACACGTTAGTGGGAAAAAAAGACAACTGACTTTAAAACCACATAATAATACATTTTAATAAACGTTAAATAGTTTCAATGTACACTTTCATTTGTTTTACTTTTTAATCAATTAGTTTCAACATACTTCATATTTAGTTTTGTATTGGGGTCTTGGTGAGAACTATGCGAACTCAGTTTTCTCTAACATTGAACATTTGATCTCACCCCTAAAATAATTTGTCAGATTAAGTAATAAGATCAATAGATATTCTACTTCGAGAAAACATTTGTTTTAAACACATGGCATGCTTTGATGTCTTTTACTGTTATATATACCCACATTTTCGTAAGAAATTCGGAAGTAACCATCGCTAGATACTGTTAATTGAATGAACAACGGCAAGTTCTGTGAATTCTAGCAAAAACTAAATTCCCCAAACCACCCCTCTCCTGTACATGTAACACATTATTAAAGAAATTCAGCATTTCGTTAGCATTCTATAACGTCATAATAAACCACAGCAAAGGTCGATTGTTAATGTTGCGATACTGGCGTACCTTTGAACCTATATGACTGGTCCACCCCTAACTGTATGTCCATAGGAGTTTGAAATTTTATCAATAAAGTTAATAAAATGTACTTGATTGACCAATCCATGAGCTATGGCTTGGTCAATCAAGTACATTTTATTAACTTTATTGATAAAATTTCAAGTTCCTATGGTATGTCCATGATTGCGATTACCCGTTGTACGAACGCGACACTCACTTTGTCAATTATATATATATATATATATATATATAATTGACAAAGTGAGTGTCGCGTTCGTACAACGGGTAATCGCACATATATATATATATATATATATATATATATATATATATAATACAGAAAAAACTCTAAACACTTTGTTGAAATATTTCGACCGCGTTACCGGTCTTCTTCACGAAAACACGACTGAAGAAGACCGGTAACCCGGTCAAAATATTTCAACAAAGCGTTAGAGTTTCTCTCTCTCTCTCTCTCTCTCTCTATATATATATATATTATATATATATATATATATATATATATATATATATAACTGACTCGGCCTAAATTGCAATAAAATCAGTAGCAAAGAAATTTTCAACACTTCGTTCGTGTTCAGACCACAGGGGCTCGTCACAAATTGACCCTCTCTATTCTATATTTACATTTATTTGTAAATATAGAATAGAAGATGTCAAATTTTAAAAAGACAAATATTTCGTGACGAGTCCCTGTGTTCAGACGAAATATGCTTAACATGCTTCTCTTGGATTTTCTTTGCAGTTTCTTGAAAGTAATTTCCCTAAAAATTTCTCGCAGTTCTACAAATTAAAGACACCTTTGGTACATTGTCAGGGGTACAAATATTTCTTCTTAATAAATTTTGTCTGATTTCTCTATTAATATACACTTGATTTCTTTTTAATTTCATACTCGATGAACAAAAGTACATCCGGTGTGAGCTTCGTTGGCGACATTTTCGGTGCAAGAGTTCCCATGATTGACAATTTTATAACGTGGCCTTTGCGACGCCTAATTTCTTACTGATTTTACCATCAAATAAACCCTCGGCATGTAATTTTAAAATCAACGTCATTGTTTTAGTTGGTATTGGTTTTCCCTTTTCGCAGTCTCTTCCATCGTGCTAAAAGATTATGTAATGACACGCTAGTGTAAAGACACGTGTGACCATCTAAAATTATTTTTATTCCCGCCCCTTTAAATATTGGTCCAATCGCAGTGATTGTTCTTTCCTTGATGCGTCAACATTGACAGATTTGTTTTGAAACCAACTATCCGAGACCTCGAATGAACTTGAGAAGCTGAGTCGTTCACACTTACTGTAAATTCACAGTAATAGGGTTATGAATTAAGGCACAGAGTATATAGAGTTAAGTTTTTAACAGACCAATTCTGGATTCTCGAAAGAAACTTAAGTCAAAACTTTACTTTTTTTACTAAAATTTTGACTTTTCAAATAAAAGAAAACTCAACCTTAAGTTTGAGATTTTTGTTATTGAGAAATCCAAGCCTGTACCTAAAGTAAGATTTTTTTATGAAGATCCTAATGAAGATCAACTGGACTCAAATCTCCATAACTTAATCTATTGTCTGGATAATAGTGTGTCATCTGGATGTCCTTTCAAGATGATATGATGTATCTGCCTGACCACTAATCCATATACTGTTGTTCACTTAGAGACTTTTCTACAAAGTATTTGATTGGATAATATGGTCCCTTTCAAAGTTTGCCAGACAAGCTGCATGTAGAAAACTCTTTGATTTTCAGAGATCTTGTTGAGAAAAATGTTTATGTGAAAAGTTGCATTGAGAAAAGTGATGCTTCACAGTTAGAGAAAAGGAAACGACAGAAGTCAGGAAAACGAGTGAAGGGTATGTTTGACAGAATAAGATTAAAACTGCAGATAGAAACATTTAATATGTTTTTCATATTTCAAAACACAAAACTGTATTGTATATGTATTTTGAAAGTTGTGTTTACACAAAAATTTATAAGATTTTTGTCTAAATACCAACTAACTCAAAAGCAGGGATTTTTATGCCTTCAAGGTCAAAGATTGATTGAGGGTATATTGTTTTTGGTCTCTCTATGGAAACTTATGTAACTGATAAAGGTTGAGTTCATTTACCACGGTCAAGGTCAAATTTGCTTGACTTAAAGTAGGGGGCACTGTTTAATAAACATTTCTTCTTCTTATACACATGTTTCAAAGATGTTCTGCACTTCAGAAGCAGAAATTTGACAAATGCCATGAAACTGTAATTTATACCTTAAGGTCCTGTTCCAAAAGACGGAAACGTATTAAAAGTGATGGAGTACATCGCTACCATGGTGGACTTTGAGGATTGTGTAGCGGAGGCACTGGAGTACCTAGTGGATCTCTCCAAACAAGATGAAAACTTCCAGCTGGACATCAATGGCAAGAGAATGATCAAGGCAGCCATGAGGAATAATCTTCCAGTCAAAGAAATCCAGACAGCCGGATGTAATCTACTTAACACTCTGGTCATATCAGGTAAATAAAAAATAGTGATGGGACCGTGAAAACATAAGTAACTCTGTTTATATCAATAATGTCAGAAGAGGGTAAGAATACATGTAATGTTTCAAATGCTTTCATTTTCAGCTGACAAAGATGATGTTATGTTTACTGCGGAGATCATATCTGTCATTCCCTTGGGCATGGAGGTTGGTGACTTGAAAGGATGCATGCACATATAAACTGTTATCACGCATTATAATGTAATATTGTAAATATCACTGGGATTAAAAATTATTTGAGTAAATCAATGCAAATACTGTCAAACCTTTTTATCTCAAACTCGATGGGGCTGAAATTCGAGATATCCAAGGATTCCAGATATTGAGGTTAAAATACATTAAGAAAATGTAGCTTGGACTTCTGACTCACTTTGACATACCCATGGTATTTGAGATATCGATGTTTGAGATAACAAAGTTCAACTGTAATTATATAATGCCATGGTCTTTATAGATTTTTTCATGGCACACATTTTAGATGTTTAACATGGCCATTTTGTTTTGTACAGGAACATGAGGATTTTGTTGAATTACAACAGGTGGCCTGTACCTTACTCATGGCAATAGCTGCCCAAGGTAAACATTTCTCAATCCTTTATCGTAACCCTGTATTTAATATTGAGTGCATGATCCAGGACCTGTCATTTCTCTGTTCAGCACTGCATTCTTAAAGAGAGGAAATTCTGAAATTCTTTCCGTTATGCATTTGATTTAAGTATATTTTTTGTTTCCTGTCAGATAATGCTGCCAGTATAGCTGGTTTGTATGGCGGTATAGAGAGGGTGTTGTCAGCACTGGATAAACACATCAGCAACCCAGAGCTCTGTTCCACTGCTTGTCACGCCCTCTGGAGTCTCGCTGTCAATGGTGAGGACAGTCAATCATTGCAGTAATTTTTTTTTTGACTGACTAAATATTTAAAAAAGAAAACGAACATTTGCTTCCGAATGTTTTCGATATTTCTACAAATGATCGTCAGTTAATACAGTAAAATATGTTAACAGCGAATACATTTATAATGAGTTCACGCTTACAGCAAAATGACTTTTATTCCCTGTAATTTAAAAAAAAATTAAAACATATTATGAACTTACTGGATATGATGAATTAAATTTATAACAAATCAGAATTGTTCATCACCATCACTTTGACACATGTATATGCCCGTGATTGTTAAGTGACTGGTAAATATCAATATCGTTTTCAAAGTCTTTGATGGTTGGTTTTTTCTTCCACAGAAAATAATGTGAAGATTGCTTCAGATGTCAATGCAATGGACAAAGTGTGTAAAGCTCTCAGACTCCACATGAATTCAGCGGAGGTTGCCGAGGCCGCCTCAGCAGCCCTTCTTTCCCTCACGCTCAATGGTACCTGCTTAGTTCCACGATTTAGAAATTCTGTTCATTTTGCAGACAAAACAAATCATTAAAGAAGAAAAATCATTTATGAAAAGTTGCACTTAATTTTGGACACATGATGCATGGGTTGATATATATTTTTGGCTTATTTATGTTGAAATAAGTATAGAATTCTTAAAAAGATAAGGGACTTATAAATTTTCTAAACGTCCAAATGTTGAAATATATTACTCCTCCTTATATATAACACTATACAAATTTTCCACACCATTTTGGGACTTAATTGAGAAAATCATGAGAATAAATTACTTTCCATATGGTAAATTGTATTCATTTTACTTATAAAAATATGAATTTGGTTTTCATCATTTTTTAACAAAATTTATTTGTAGAAAGTTTTTTTTAATGTTTCATAGTAATAGACTGATTGAAAAACTAGTCGGGTAAAACTTTAAAATTCTATAACATTATATTACTATTTCATGACATTTGAAACACTGCATAGTGATGAATCTCCTGGAATTATCCTGAACACTCTTCTTTCTGGATTTTTATAGATAAAAATTTTGACTTCATTGGTGACCTTGAATGTGTGGCCCTTCTTATTAATGCCATTGACACGCACTCCAAAAATGCCAAGGTGGTCAAGAATGCCTGTCTTGCTTTGGCCAGTCTTGTAGAACCTGATGGTATGTACAGAGTTAACTCCACAGTTTCATTTTATTGAATTGATAAGGTAAAGACCGGACTGGGGGGAAGTTGATCAGTTATATTGAAAATGAATGATTTCTTTACTCTTGCATGGAGAGCTATAGCAGACAAGCTTTTTTCAAAGATCAGTATTTAAATGAGCTGTCCATTAGAACTGTGAAAATTTTCCCCCTGTGTATGAAGTTCACAGCTTGAAACTTTGCTTATTTCATGTACTAGTACACTTGTATATGCTGAAAAACTTAAAATCTCTAGAAATCTTTTTTTTAATACTGGAAAACAGGAATACAGACTGCATTTGTACTCAATCTTTTCAACAAAGTAATATAAAATTTATCTACAAAGTTAAGGTTTTTGATGGATGTAAAATTATTAGAATTTTCCTTGAAATGAAATTCTTTCATAATTATATTTATTTATTTTACCTCCTTGTAGAGGAGAGTGTCTATATGGTTCTAACGGGTTGCTTATTTTACCTCCTTGTAGAGGAGAGTGCCTATAGAGTTCTAACAGATGGTGTTTATTTTACCTCCTTGTAGAGGAGAGTGCCTATAGAGTTCTAACAGATGATGTTTATTTTACCTCCTTGTAGAGGAGAGTGCCTATAGAGTTCTAACAGATGTTTATTTTACCTCCTTGTAGAGGAGAGTGCCTATAGAGTTCTAACAGATGAGGCACCAGATGGAGGTCACATTGCTGGTGTTCCAAAGATAATTAAAGCATATGAGCTGCATAAGGACAATGCGGAAGTGGTGGCCAGCATTGTTACCTTGGTAATGGAACTTGCAGAGTATGGTGAGTAAATCTTAAAATGACAGAATTATAAAATAAAAACAATAGCTTTATCAAATAATATTTGGATACATGTATATTATCATATGTGCAAATTAAAATTAGTATTTATACTTTATATGAGTAAGAAAACAAAATCAAGAATTCAGCAGAATGCATGTACATGATTGTACATAACTAGTATTCATTGTTCTTATAGATGAAATATGTATTGACTTACAAAGTTACAAAGTTAAAAGTACATTGAGAGAAGTTCAACAAAAATTTGTTAAGAATGAGGTGAGATACGGGCTGGTGCACTGCTTAATTTGTGCTTTGTATGAAGCCTGTGGAGAGGTGTCATTGTTGTCATGGCAATAGTTCAGAAAATCAAAAGTTCAGTAATTCATTCATTGTTTCATTTTGAGGCTGATTGATAATTATCTTATTTTATCATGTATTTCAAAAATTCATGTTGAAGCATTGATTATCAATATTATTGAACTTTTGCGTAACAACTGCTTTTTGTGCAAGTGACTGATTTTTTTTTTGGTGTGGATGTGTCAGTGACTTAGGAAAATAGCCGTTTTAGTTGCGTGTGTTTAAGATAGGCTTCACTAACTGTGAGTGTTTATCGATGTGAGTGAATTTTCTCCAGAAAAACACAAAATTAAAACAACAGACATTATACAAATAAAAATATATGTGTATATACATTAATTCAATAAAACTGAAATAGGGGTCATACAACAGGCATAAATACCTATAAAAGTCCTATTTCAATTTTAAAATAGATATATTTCTAATCATTATAAATGTTAATTAATTTCCCAATGCTTACAAGACCTGTGTGAAAATCATGCTGGATTGTCCTCCTTGCTTGTGGATGTTATGGTTTAATGTAGGCTTGTGTAATAAAATCTGTAAACAACTGTTGAGGGGGAGATCTTTAGTTACCATGGTTACTACTGTAGATATGTATGTAGTTTTCATTTTCACATACCAAAATTTTTTTAAAGTTTTCTTTGTATCAATGTAAAATCTCTTGTGAACATTTTTTCTCATGCATATGAAATCAACAATGCAGATCTCGCTGAGATAAAGTATTCCAAACATTTCTGGATCTAAAATAGAAGAGGTAGACATGATGGTTCTCTTAAAAGTTTTTGAAAATCATCAGTGATACAGCTTTTGCTTCAGTGGGAACGGTGCTTTGCATGTTGTTGTTGTATGATCGAGCTATGTGTACGTATTTTATGTTGCTTTAGATGACGTAAGAGCAGAAATGAGACATTTGAATGTGGGACCAGATTTGCTTTCTGAAATTTTCAAGCGTTTCAGAGATAATAGGGTAATGTATTTTTATGCCAAGGTTGTACTGTAAATATTGACAAATGTATTTTATACAGTAGTGTCTCAATCCACTGGACATCAATGATTAAAGATATTTCTTTACAAACTTTTACTGTAAATACTTAAAAGTTAAATTTTCTTCATAATCTATCGTCCATTATGTTGAATACAGCAAGATTAATGATAGTGAATTTGTTCAAAATGTTAGATTGAAAGAAATTCTTCATAGCATATCCCATGATAACGCAGCATAGCATGGTGCTATACCCTATACAGAACAGTCCGTTTCAAGAATTTGTATTCTTTTCAGGACATCATGGGTCCTTGTGAGAAGGCTCTGTCTAAACTGCAACAACCCTCTTCATCACAGAAAATCTCAGCATAATGATATATCATATGTCACCCCCACCCCCCCTACTTTTTCTCACCAGCGCAGGAGTTCCGACAGTTCCATGCTCACATAGGGAACACCAATGTTGATGGACTGTGACTGGTGCCAGATTTTAATACAGTTTATGTTAAGGCTAGGGACATGATATCGATATTTATCGTTGACTATGTTAGGCATTGTTTTGATGTATTATGTACTGATCTGTGATATGTTTTTAAGATTTTGCATTTTAATGTAAAATTGTTTGTATCTGATGCAAAATGACTGTTATAATTTTACACAGAATAAATTTAAACATGTTGTACAATTCTGTTGAATTTATCTTTCGAAATTTTTATTTTTGTAAATACATGTCAAACAAGTACATGTACACTGTACTTTGAAACTATAAATTCTCTTCAAAATATGGTATATGTATTATGTGCACTTTGTACAACGCCAGAAACATTCTGATATAGCCATGTAGAGACACAAAATGTCATAATGATGCAAAATATGATAGATAACATTTATAACCGTTTGTGGCATTGCAATTATCATCAAGATCACTATAAATTAGTCTTTATCACATGTTATGACAAACGGGATGATTTCAGCTTCTCCATCGTCAACTTCCCATATCTATGTAGCAATATTCTATTATCCCCTGTATATGGTGTTTATATATCTCTCAAATGATTCGATACACAAGAGCTTGTTCTGCATATGATCAGCTTTTAGATCGAGACAGGCTACTGACAAACAAGGTGATGTTACACGGATTTCAACAGTCTTGTTTAAAGTCAGCATTTTGCAAATCCTATGGTCGTTATAATGATCTTTGCCAATACAACCTATCAATGGGTCAAATACTGTCTGATGTGTTTTTAGCTCACCTGAGCTAAAAGCTCAAGTGAGCTTTTCTGATCACCCGTATTCCGGCGTCCGTCCGTCTTACCGTCTGTCCGTCCGTCTGTAAACTTTTAACATTTTTGACTTCTTCTCAAAAACCACTGGGCCAATTTCAACCAAAGTTGGCACAAAGCATCCTTAGGTAAAGGGAATTCTAAAATGTTAAAATAAAGTGCCAGACCACCTTCAAAGGGGAGATAATCAAGAAAAGGTAAAAATAGAGTAGGGTCATTAAAAAATCTTCTCAAGAACCACTGGGCCAGAAAAGATGAAATTTATAGATAAGCTTTATTGGGTAGTGCATATTCTAAATTGTTAAAATCATGCCCCCCGGGGGTTGGATGGGGCCACAATAGAGGATCAAAGTTTTACATACAAATATATAGGGAAAATCTTCTTAAAAACCACTGAACCAGAATATTTACATGAAAGTTTTCTGACATAATCCAGATTCAAGTTTGTTAAAATCCTGGTCCCCGGGGATCGGATGGGGCCACAATAGGCGATCAAAGTTTTACATACAAATATAGAGGGACAATCTTTGAAAATCTTCTCAACAAGAACCACTGAGCCAGAAAAGCTGATATTTACATGAAAGCTTCCTAACATAGTGCAGAGTTAAGTTTGTTCAAATCATGGCCCCCTGTGGTAGGATGGGGCCACAATAGGGGATCAAAGTTTTACATACAAATATATAGGGAAAATCTTTAAAAATCTTCTTCTCAAGAACCACTAAGCCAGAAAAGCTGATATTTACATGAAAGCTTTCTGACATAGTGTAGATTCAAGTTTGTTCAAATCATGGCCCCTGGGGCTAGGATGGGGCCACAATAGGGGATCAAAGTTTTACATACAAATATAATTATATAAGGAAAAATCATGGCCCCCAGGGGTAGGACGGGGTCAAAAGGGGGGGGGGGGGGTTCAAAGTTTTCCATACAAATATAAAGGGAAAAATCTTTAAATATGAGCCAAGGTGACTCAGGTGAGCAATGTGGCCCTTGGATCTCTTGATTAGATTGTTCCGAGCTCTAAATTAATTTGGCGAGCAATATTTCAACCACATTGATGAAAGGCGAAGATAACGAATAGAGATCAATCTAATAACTCCCATAAGGAATACAAAATAACGAGTTCGGAAAACACGAACCCTTGGACATACCTGTACCAGAGGTGGGATCAGGTGCCTAGGAGGAATAAGCATCCTCTGTCGACCGGTTACACCCGCCGTGATCCCCTATAACTTGATTTGATAAATGGAGTTCTCCGTAGTCAAAATCAGTGTGCCAAGAACAACCTAACAGTTCGTATGAAACACATCAGACAGCATTTGACCCAATGATAGGTGGTATCGGCAAACTAGATCGTTATAACGACCATAGAATTTGCGAATTGCTGACTTTAAACGAGACTGTTGAAACCCCTGCATCATCAACTTGTTAGTCAGTAGCCTGAACTGACCATACGCAGAACAAACTTTTGTGTATCGAATAAACAATATACATGTAAGCAGGTGGCAATGGAATATTGCAGCATAAATATGGGACGTTGACAATGGAGAAGCTGAAATCATTCCGTTTGTCATAAAGTTGAGTTGTTAGTTTGCCGTTAATATCTACTTTCAATAAAATACCAAAGTATGACGCAGAAGTGGACGACTCTGTGGTGTCTTTTATTTCGAGTTCACAGGGATATATCTAATCGACATATGAATGAAAATTATTATTATTGATAGATATAAAACGTCGTCGATATATCTAAATGTCGAATTGAAGACCACAGCAAGATATTTTTTCTTCTCACGTAGAAGTTTTTGAATAAATTCTGCTTCCTAAGAATATAAAAACAGGTCAGCTAATAAAGGAGAACAATTCGTGCCCATGGGGATTCCAACAGACTGTTGGAAGACCTGATTACCTATTGTCAATGAGGAACTCCAACATATATTTTAACTTCAGTGTATTTGTGCGTAGAATCAGAATGGTGTTTAACAAAGTAATTTTTTGGATGACTGATCACTAGATATGATTGATGTGCGATAATTGATTTGTATGCAAACGACCTCTGGCGGAAGTTTAATCACCCGTTTTCAAGTAATGTTACCCGTTGTTATATACTATCACCCTGGAGCGCGTGCTTTCTATTCTCAGAGGGTAACATTGTTTTTCAAATGCTTCTCGGCCAATCAGATTCGAGTATTTTACATGAAAGTATTATAATTAAAATTACTGGTTAAAAGGTGTATAACAGTATTAGAGTAAAAATATTTCGGACAACAAAGTTTTTCATTCGGACAAGTGCAAGTTTTAGTTAATGTCTATTTCTGAGAGAGGATTAAAATCCTATTGGAAATTTATACACTTCTTATCTCCTCTACCTTTGCGAGATCTGAATTTTCAAAGATTTTTTCTCTCGAAAACCAGCAATGGGTGGAACTGGTCACAATACTATAGTAGCCCAGTGGTAGAGTGTTCGCTTCGTAGCCGGGAGGTCGTGAGTTCGAGTCCCGCTTGCGCCATGGCCGCGTCTCACCTAACACGGAAACATAAGCAGTGATTGGTATTTGCACCTTCGCCAAACGCTCGGCATTTAGAAGCGAGAATCACGGGTCTTTCGGATATGACCTTAAAAACGGAGGTTCCGTGTCACGGCAGGCGTTGGCACGCTAAAGAACCTCCACGTCTTCGGCCTTGAACGCTAAACATAGGTCTATATCAACAGCTATCGTCTTATTGTTAGTGAACAATTTTCGACGGGACGTAAAACAAACAAAAAATCAACCAACCTATCTTTGGTTGTGTCATTTCAATGTCACGTGAGTGATATATCGGCCATGAGTTTATCGCAAGAAAGACAAATTTGGATAGTGTATCGGGCCACCTTTAAATAGCAAAACTCTTATCATTTCTACTCAGTACAGAGATCAAACAGACACATGTACTTAGAAATGGTTGTTGTTTTCCGCTGAGCTATGGTCGTTTACTATTATAAACACAATGGATATATTTGTTTATTTACATTAATTTTGCAATGATTTTTGCCTTTGCTATATCTACAAATTGTAATGATAGACATTTCCTCGTGAATGCATTGGAGCTCTGAACAATGCGCGTATGAATATTGATAAATATTGTACGTCTTTATCAACGGCTGGGAATTTGAACAAGAATGGTGAAAGTAAAATGTAAATATAAGATTGAAAATACTTGAGGGTATGAACTGCAATGCTTCACGCTGACATACTTGAAGTACACCGGCGTAAAGGTGTAGCAGTTCAAACTCTCGTGTATTTTCAAAAATCAGCCGAAAACATCGCGCTGCCCAACATCGAAGCTTATGAAAAAATACGGATGCTTTGAGGAAAACCCCCCAAAAAAGACAAAAATTTATATTTTATGAAAGTGTGCGAACTATGAATTTATTTCGTGTTTTATGACCTTGAAAGTGGCCTCTCAAAGATACTGTATATTTAGTAATCTACATGTAGAGGTCATAAAAACAAAATAATGACCGTAAGCAACGGTTTTTACTGCCATCTTATCGATTAATATTACGTGCACAAACACAAGTCGGACTTCAAATAGTTTAGTTACACCCTCCTGTCGAGACGAAATTTAATTTACGTACACAAATTTTTCAAAATATCAAGTGTAGTCTTGCACTCTAGAGAGTAGGGCTCGATAAGATTGGAAAGTATCACACAAGTCTTGATTCGTCTGAAGTACGTGAAAAAATAATCGTACATTAGATCCAATGGGAAATGATTTTGGCATAGAAAATTTCCAAGAAATATCTTGTTGAAAAGGTGCATAAAACAATTGTTTGTCAGAATATATGGCGAAGCTGTAGTTTACCAGACAAAGTCCAAGTGTCCCGCCGCAACGCGGAAAGGGACATAGAAAAATACCGGTGTCTGTGTATCCGTGCGTCCACGGTCCGTCAAAAATACCGGTGTCTGTGTATCCGTGCGTCCACGGTCCGTCATACTGTGGACGCAACTCCTCGGAAACCGTTCAACAGATTTTGTTCAAATTTTGACTAGGATTGTTAGTCACCACATGTAGTTAATTATAGTGTGTCACCATTTTGATTCGACAAATTTTACAGAAATTATTGGACTTTGTTGAATTTGTGCGTGCTACAAATGTCCACTATAGGGACACTTTGTGGACGCAAC
This sequence comes from Ostrea edulis, assembly GCF_947568905.1. Taxonomy (NCBI): domain Eukaryota; kingdom Metazoa; phylum Mollusca; class Bivalvia; order Ostreida; family Ostreidae; genus Ostrea; species Ostrea edulis. The sequence continues at coordinate 9,290,678 of NC_079165.1, forward strand.
TCCTTGGACACCGCTGTCCGGATTTTGTTCAAAGTTTGCAGAATTGTTAGTCACAATATGTAGTTGATCATTTTACACCGCGATTTTGATTTTACAGGAGTAATGAAACTTTTGCGTTCAACTTTTTTTTTTTTTTGCAGCGGCTGGAAATATATGTGGGTACGCGTAACAATGTTTTTTTTTTTCTTGGTTCTTTATTTTCAGCAAAGGGAGATAACTCTTTTTAAAAAATAATTGCAATTAAATTAATTGTATCAAACTCTCTCATTTGTTTGAAAATGAATGACATGAACAATCACTATACAATAACACTTTTCTAGAATGTGATTCTTTGTTAATCTCCTGCACAGTTGCGAATCTAGCTGTCACCCCCTCTTTTTTTAACATGTTGCTGGTAGCGATTACGCAATATGTCAGGAACAGGGGGCGGGGTGGGTGGGGGACTTAGGGTACATTGTCTCAACAGTTTTATGTTTCAGAAGAAACACTGAAGAAATATAGAAAAGACTTATTTAATAAGCTCAAAAACTTTCGCACTGCTAATACTAAGGAATATTGGAAGATTCTTAATAATTCTAATAAGTCAACTACATGTTCAGTGAATATTGATGGGTTGTATAATTTTTTTTCAAATCAGTAAATGAAAATCAAAACACCGAAACAAATGAAGACACAAGTATATTATTCAATCATGTTAATGAAGTACTTGATTGTCCGATCACAAGAGATGGAACTGTCGACGCGATCAATAAGTTAAAAAAAATAATAACACAGCTCCAGTTGGTGACTATATTTTGAATAAACACAATAAAGCTACAATGCATATTTTTCTACCATTATATGAAATATTATTTAACATTTTTTTTATACTGGTATTGTTAAAAAAAGAGTGGTTGATTGGCATTCTTAAACCAGTCTATAAGAACAGGGGTGATCCATTAAAGTCAGAAAATTACAGACTAATCACTTTATTAAACTGTCTATGGAAAGCATTTACGTTTATTTTAAGTACTCGTTTGTAAAATTTTGCAGATGATTTATCACTTATTAAAGATAGTCATATGGGATTTATAAAAAGTTTCTCCACTCTAGACAATATCATAGTACTTCAGCTTTTAACCAGTACTCTTGTCAATAGCAAACAGAAATTATTCTGTGCATTTATAAATTTTAAACAGGTTTTTGATACTGTTTGGAGAGATGGGTGCTGGTGCAAACTTCGGAATAAATGGTAAATGCTTCAAATATATACAAACTATGTACAAATATATAAATTCAAAGATATGTGTTAATGGTATATTATCCAAATATTTTAATTGTAATGTTGGAGTTCGCCAAGGAGAAAACTTGCCCCCTTTTTGTACTCAATATACATAACCGATTAGAAGATAATTTGAAAGACAGAAATGTTATTGGTCTTACTACAATTACTGAAGGTATTTAAGAAATATTAGTTTTGTATATGAAGGTGTTTATCTTGTTTTATGCAGATGACACAGTTATTTTAGCAGAGTCTGCAAATGATTTGCAGTTAGCGTTAGACGAATTTAATAGCTATTGTAAACTATGGAAACTTACTGTGAATATTACTGAAACAGAAATTGTAATATTTTCAAAAGGTCGACAATCAAAATGTGTCTTCACTTACAATGGTTTATATGTTGAAATAATCAATGAGTTCAATATTTAGGAGTCATTTTTCACGAACTGGTTCAATTTGTAAAGCAAAAAAAAAAAAAAAAAAAAAAAAAAACCGCCGGTGCGTGCAAGCATAGAAAGCTATGTTTGGGGCTATAAGTTATAAGAAAAGTAAGATTATTTGATTAACCATTTGATTGTCAGTTAGATTTATTTGATAAAGTTGTGATGCCTGTTTTACTGTATCTATCGTTAATTTGGGGTTATGAAAATATTGATATTGTTGAACGTGTTCATTTACGTTTTATAAAATACATATGTATACTTAATTCAAAACGTAGCACACCAAGTTATATGGTTTACGGTGAAACTGGGCGATTTCCTTTGTATATAACAAATTTTACTAGAATGACCTCTTATTGGGCAAAACTTATCAACAGCAATGATAACAAATTGAGCATTATTATTTATATGTATGTACATAAATTGTCTGACAAAGGAAAAGTAACAAATCCATGGATTTCATTTTTGAAAAGTATATTAGACAAGTGTGGCCTCTCAAACATTTGGTATGAGCATGGAACAAGCACTTATAACACTATGTGGAATATGTCAACTGTTAACCAAGTGCTACGAGATCAATTTTTACAAAAATGACACGAAAATATATCTTAGACTTCAAAGGAAGTGATTTACAGAATTTTTAAAAACAATATTGAATGTGGCAAATATTTGACATTATTACCAAGAAAGTTACGAAAAGTATTTGTTAAAGTTAGAACTACAAACCATCACCTTTCTGTTGAAGTTGGCAGATGGAGTAATAGGTAATATTGAAAGGAATGAATGCTTTTGTATATTATGCAAATGTAACCAAATTGGAGATGAATTTCATTATATTCTGGAATGTAAAGCATTGTACAAATTACGTAGAGAGATTTCTTAGATATAGAATACTGTTCTGCCCCCAACACTAAAATATAAAGATTCGGTATCTCTTAGAAAGCTGTGTATGTTTATTTTGAAAATCAATAGTATTGCACATGCCTGTTCTCCTGATTTTTCATCTGTTTGACTCCTTGTATATATGTAAATATGTTTCATGTACCTCATGTACCATTCATGGTTTGAGCGAAATAAACTGAACTGAACAGAAATGAAATCCTGTTATATGAAAACATGGCAAATGAATTTTAATAACACGCCTAGCGATGTAACATTTCATACAGTACGTAACAGTGGGAGATCCGATACGCTTGACTTGAGTATTTAAAAGAAATAACAAATTCCAAGTTAAGTACGAGTAGATGGGGGTTTTTTTCTCAAAAGATAATTTGTGATCAATTTAAAGCACATATCAACGGAGTTTCCAAAATATATTATTAGAACGGGTGGATTTTCGTAAAAAGAATTTTTCTTCCTCTTTCGTGGAAAAAGAGGTAATCTATTTTGCAATGAAACATATAAAACCGATAGCATTTTCAGATTCTTCGCAGTTACACCAGTAGGTTTATAAGGGTATTATATACGAAGCAGTGCTGATAAAATGGCGCTATTCAATAGGACAAAATTTAATATTCGTAATATTTCCTCAACAGTTACCATTCCTAACTCACCCGTGGCGCGTCTGATGTACTATTTCGAGTGTGTGTGTACTCTGTTACAAATGAACACCTCGGACAGTCCGAATATCCATAGATTGAAACAGTACAACCTACACGGGTTCCTGACGGCGGCACAGAAGAAGGAACTGGTGGTCCTATGTCTGATTCTTTCTCCAGACAATTTGTTGAATAAATGCATTTTTGTGGACGAGAATCTGCGAGGAAGTCTTAACGAATTTTACGAAGTTTCTGCAGTCCAAAACCAATTGTTGGTAGCCAGAAGCATTATCGTTAACGGTCAACGAAAACGGGTGAACAAAATAATGATTTGTCGTTTTGCTTGGCTTCAGAAAAATTTCATCCAACCGATGCAGACGATGTCATTCTTGATGAGAATCGGGGCATTGTAAGGAAATGGTTAACTAACTATTCGGACGGTGTATGTAAGATTCTGCATGGAATCAAGAGGAAGGACAGAATCTAGAGCACATCGGATGTCTGCATTTTTTATTATTTATTTTTTGTGGTTGGATATTTCTTCTTCAATGTATTTCACAACCGTATTTCATTGTACTTCTGTAAAAGTATATTGTATATTAATGTACATAGTTATACATGTGAATGTCGTTTACATACATGTACAGCGTACATAGTATAACATTTCATTATATTTCAGGTTATTGTATATATGCATGTATTATCATACTACTTTATAAACAAGAGGTCCATGGGACACATGAGGATCTTGCTACACGGGAAAACGCAAATTTGTTATTTGAAATGTATGGAAAATAAAGGAAATATTCCAATATCTACGAATGAACATTTCTAAATGAGAAAATAAGGGCATAATTTGAAGCTATGGATCATCGTTGTTTTCTAGATATTAGACCACATACGACAAGGGATGAGGTCACCACAGTACAATAGGTAGACCCAAGAGTACAATAGGTAGACCCAAGAGGCCATTTTTATATGTACAATGTACCAGTGTATTTGTCTTGATATATGGAACATGAATATGATTATATATGATTTAAAGGTATGGCGTGGATCTTCATAGTCTTCAAGACATAAGACCAAATATGACTGAGTGAGGTCAGTTGTGGCTTGTAAAACGTTGCAATATTATACAAATCTTGATTTATGTACAGATAGCTTGTTATTCATATGTGTAAACTTGAAGTATGTTCGAATAATCTTTATCTATATTCGATAAATCTTTATTCATATGCAATAAATCCTGATTTATTGAATACACGTCAAGATCTATCAAATATACATCAAGATTTATCAAATCTAAATCAAGAATTTTGCATTTAAATAATGAGATTATCGAATATAGATAAGAATATACGCTTATAGATTTCAAGATTATCTAATATAAATCAAAAAATTTTGAATACACATCAAGATTTATTGAATATATACATTAAGATTTATCTAATATAAATCAAGATTTTAAAAAAATATAAATCAAGATTTTTTTTTAATATAAATCAAATTTTCTCATATAAATCACTATTTTCGCATATAAATCAGATTTATATATAATATTGCCACGTTTTACACGCCATAGTCAGGCACGTTTCAATAGGAATGTATGAATTACACACAAATAGCTCTAGATCTGTTACTCTGCTAAAGAAGATTTTAATACCTTTATTCTCATTTTTAAGTTATAATGTTTGATCCCCCATTATGGTTTTATTTTGTCTCCACTGGTCATGATATTAAAACATATTGCATAAATTTTGTGATACAGGGACTGGTGGTTCTTCTTACATTTTGCAAGACTCGCTGTTGTTGGGTTTTGAAAATGAAAATACAAAAATAAACAAGAAGTTGACTTTGACTGTTCACTTACGTCATTTATAGTTGAAAATGTTCTTTTGAAATGTTAATGATTCCCGAGTCTCCACTCGTCAATTTGTGCGTTTACAAACAACTATTTCCACGTGAATTCTTGTCTCGACGAGTATGTGTAAAATACCGCAAGATCAAGTGTCATTCTGGAATATTTACACCAATGGTGATGACTTAATCAAATGTGATATCGTCTTGGTTGCGGGATAAACCAATGGTTACCAAAGGAATAACAAATACATCTTGAGGCCAGTCCGCGTTGTACTTTATTACAGGATTAATATCTCCTTGATGGCGCTCTACTTTATTACAGGATTGATATCTCCTAGATGGCGCTGAGAAGCAAGAATACACTGTCACCTGTGTTCTAAATTCTATGAATATTTTGATGAAGTCTGCAGGGACCAGAATTTAACTTTTAAGTTTTGAAAACGTTTGATCATGGTAGCATATAAAAAGCAAAATGTTTCGTTTGTCCAAGTCTTAGGATACCCAAAATTTTGGACAAAATTATCATTTATTTTGAAACACTTTATCCCACAGGCCTTGTTTCATTTTCCAAATATATGGGTATACCGGGGTATCATATACTTATAAATAAATTTAAAGAACATCCATTAAAATGTCATCTTGTATGTGGGGGACTTTCAATCGTTGTTTGAAAATTCTGTGTAGAACAATTAAAAGCGACTATGCTATTTAAACAATCTTGGCATATAATCATTAGGTCAAAACAACCACTGATGCCGAACAGAACGGGCAAATATTACAGTAAACTCTCCCCATATAAATTAGTACCTGCCCTGATATACATGAAGCCTCTAAATCATTGAAGATACTGGGAAACAGGATCTATCCTGATATACATGAAGCCTCTAAATCATTGAAGATACTGGGAAACAGGATCTATCCAGTAAAATCGATATGTTTGATGCAATTGTGAAACCCTTTATTTTATTAAATGGATGCGGAGTACTATGGGGTTTAAACACGGGTACTGGAAGTTAATGTAAATATATAGTATGTGGATGTATAAAAAAGGAAGGATAGGACACTCTTTTTTTAGGCAAATTCGGGTTTGGGTTATTGTGGGCGTTTCTCAAACGGTCTGACGCGATGACCTTACTTTCAATATATGTACGGTTTCCAGGGCCGTAAGTAGGGTTCTAAATCAGGGGAGGCAGGGGATTGGGGGCCGCCGATTGACTTTACGACTGAAAATGACACTTTTTAAATCCCAATTTATCATGTTTGTGTTTCATTTGTACTATGTAAAGAATCGTAATATGGTGTCAAAGACAAAGGTGCTTGTCTTCATTTTAAACATATATCCTATAATATAACATTTATATAATTTTATTTTCTTTTTTGCCAAAAAATCAGACGAGGCAGTTGCCTCGTCTGCCTCATCGGCAGTTACGGCCCTGGTTTCGTTCCGCTCCAATGCCGTTCATTTGAAGAAGAAAATGTTGTTACACCTCCAAGTGCCTAAAAATTTCGCCTTTTTATACATGTACATACTATATATTTACATTAACTTCCAGTGCCTGTGGGTTTAAATATCAAACCACTTTTGTTAAGAGACTTTATTAAAACTTAAAGACACCTATCTACATGGTATTGGAGATCCTATTACAATTAATATAAAAGTACAGAGAACTAGGAAGATATCCTATTACAATTAATATAAAAGTACATGAAGTTTCCTTTGGACCAAATTATCGGTACAAATTTCACAGGAGACTTTATCATATAGTGAAAAACAGTCCTGGGTCTAATTACATAAAACAGATTTAATTGTGATTTATCTTACACAGGGAAGGATGAACAGCCACTGGACGTGACTTGGCACATAAAGTCTTTCACACTTTGTGATCAATTCAAATAAAGTTGGACCAGTGTTTTGTACAATACCTGAAAAGGAAGTACATCTGCAATAACAGGAATTGATTATCTAATTTAATTAAATGGAAAACTGGAAACCCGGCAAATTTTTAGTGACATATTTATGATCTTGGAAGGAATTTGCTAACAAACATGTTACATGTAGGTTTACAATTTACATGCTCAATTAACCATTAGGCCTTGGGATCTAGATTTCATGAAAAGATGCGCTCGGGTTTATTACAGAATTCTAGCATATTGTCGCTCCTTTAGAAAGAGTCGGCATCACATTGACGGCAATTTTGCAAAGAATGGAGATCTAAATATTCCGTGTGGCATAGTCACAAATTGTCGCTGGTGCATGAACAGTAAAACAAAATCAAAAGAAGAAAAGATTTTCAAAATTATTAGTCTGGGAATTGGTCATAACTGACAAAAGGATCAGGGTACAGTAAAATTGTATCAAAGCGTGAACTTTCTATCCCTCTGGGGCCATTTTAAACGCCCTATACCTAATAATAGCACGAGGGGGAAAAATGAGAAAATCATTTTATCGTTCTTATATGATCCGATACCCATATATCATTATATGTCATCATTACGTATCTTATTGCACCAATGTTGCTGTATTTCCAAAAAACCCAAGTAATAAAAGTAATAGAAGTATGCCAGAAACAAAGACCTCATACGTGAAGAAAATTTGTTGAAGTATAATGATTTGTTCCGTGAACGTCGCATAGACAATGATAGCTGCAGAACTGTAGCTCTCTGAAAAAATATTTTGACAACAGAGAGCTACAGATCCACCCCTTATTTATATAGCAATATTCCATTATCACCTGCATATAGTGTTTATATCTCTCAACTGATTCGATACGCAAGAGCTTTTTCTGCGTATAGTCAGTTTTTGAGTCGAGGCAAGCTGCTGACAAACAAGTTGATGGTACAGAGGTTTCAACAGTCTCGATTGAAGTCAGCATTTCGCAAATTCTATGTTCATTATAACGATCTAGTTCGTCAATACAACCTACCATTGGGTCAAATGCTGTCTGACATGTTTAATACCCATTGTTAGGCCGTTCTTGGCACACTGATTTTGACTACGAATAACTCCGTTTACCTGATCAGGATGTAGGGCTCACGGCGGGTATGACCGGTCGACAGGGGATGCTTACTCCTCCTAGGCACCTGATCTCACCTCTGGTGTGTCCAGGGGTCCGTGTTTGCCCAACTATCTATTTTGTATTGCTTGTAGGAAGTGTGAGATTGGTCACTGTTTGTTATTTTCACCTTTCATGTTGAAGAAAATACAAATCGACAGTTATCTATTACAAAAAGATTTTTTTTATTAGGATTTCTTGCTTCAAATAAATATATCCAAAACACACTTTTTCTGTGGTTAAAGTACTACATATACAATGAGGTGAACAAAAAAAGACATTAAATATAGTAGTAGCGATATCTCATTTGAAAAAGAACTATGAGACCTTGAAATACATCTTCTATAAAAATGATGAAAAAACAAAATTTGACACAACGTGGAATGGATGGAACCTTTTATTCAATTGAAATAGCTTTTGATATATTTATTCTCTCTCACTCTCTCTCTCATAAAACTTTTTCTGTAAATTAAAGATTGATGCATATGTCACTTGTGTTGATATTACAGAATAGAAGAAAATAAAGAATTATATATATATAAAAAGAATATAAAAACAGGTCAGCTAACAAAGGAGCACAATTCATGCCCATGGGAATTCCAACAGACTGTTGGAAGACCTGATCACCAAAGACTACGAAAATATTGTCAATTTGGAACTCCAGAATATTTTTGAAATTTCAAATTCAGAGTTCTAGTGTGTGGAATCAGAGTGGTGTTTAACAAAGTGATCATTCCCTGCCGACCGGTCACACCCGACATGAGTCCAATAAGATAAGTCGCACACTGATTCAAATTCACCACCGAAATACAGTGTATGATTTGAATTAATCACTGTTTAGGAATACAAAGTTGCGCGCAAGAATCCGGAGTAATACAATAACGATATGACCCGAACACCCAAGGCTGAAACGAATCTGCGTGAGCCGCGCCAGAATTATTGTTCTAAGAGACAGAAACTCGTGAAAAGATTCAACAATGGCACAACTTAGGAACACATTGTCGACACTCAAGGCCGAAACGAAGCAAACTGAGAAGGTAGAATCACAGGACTTTCGGATATAACCCAAGAACGGATGTCCCGTGTCGCGGCAGGCGTTGGCACGAGAAAGAACTCTCACTGCTACGGCTCTGAGCGCTAAGCAGAGGTCTAAATTTCACATAAAGTTGGTGATGTCTCAATATGAGTGAAAAGTTCTCGACGGGACGTAAAACAAACAAAGAATCAATCAATCAAAATTTAAGAGCAAACTTTTTAAATTTAGGTCAAACTCAAAGGCCAAGCTCACATGGTCAAATGTTATCGGATCAAATAAAATTTCTTGCCATAAGGAATCTATCTACCAAATGTGAAAACCCTACCTTAACTTGTGCCGAAAATATTTCATAGGCTATGTTTTCTTAAAAGCAGGTCAAATTCAAAGGTCAAATTCACAAGGTCAAAACCTTTGATATCAAAAGAAATGTCTTGTCACAAGGAATACAAATATGAAATATGAGAGCCCTTCCACTCTCCATTTAAAAGTTCAATAAGCAAGGTTCAAGTTTCAAACAAATAGGACAATAATGTAGTTTTCCCGCGTTACGAAGAATAGCGGGAAAACGTTGTATGGTAGGGACGTGTTCGAATGCATATGCACAGTAATACAAGGCATGGCCATAAGAAGGCCTATATAAAGTATCAATGTCATGAGTAAGGTCACAATAAGCCAGTCTCAAAAAGTGCACGTAGCACAGTTTTATATGCCCGCATAAAAATGCGGGCGTATTTTGCTATACCACTGTCGTCCATCTGTCTGTCCCTTTAAATTTGCTTCGTAACTCCTCCTAAACTCTTTGGGGGATTTTGATGAAACTTGGTACAAAGAAAGATCACAATGTGGAGCTTTGCATATTGCAAGAGGAATGCTGTCCAGTGTTTTTAAAGGAGTTGTGACCCTTGGAATTAATTTTTTCTATTAAAAATACTTTGCCGTCGCAACTCCTAAACCCTTTGGCGGATTTTGATGAAACTTATTAAAAAGAAAGATCGCAATGTGGAGATGTGCATATTACAAGGGTAATGCTGCACCTCTATTTTTGAAGGAGTTAGGGCCCTTGGACTTAGATTAATTTTATGCAAGTACCTTGTCTCCGCAGCTCCTCTTAAACCCTTTGGGGTTTTTTGATGAAACTTGGTACAAAGAAAGATCACAATGTGGAGCTATGCATATTGCAAGGGAAATGCTGTCCAATGTTTGTTAAAAGAGTTGTGGCCCTTGGAGTTAATTTTTTCTATTCAAAATATTTTGTCTTCGCAACTTCTTCCTAAACCCTTTGGGGATTTTAATGACTTTTTGGTACAAAGAAATATCATAGTGTGGAGGTGTGCATACTGCAAGGGGAATGCTGTCCAATGTTTTTTAAAGGACTTACGGCTCTTGGACTTGGTTTTTTCTATTCAAAATACTTTGTCTTCGCAAATCCTTCTAAACCCTATGAGGGAATTTGATGAAACTTGGTACTAAGAAAGATCACAATGTGGAGATGTGCATATTACAAGGGGAATGCTGCACCACTATTTGTAAAGGAGTTAGCGTCCTTGGACTTAGATTTATTATATGCAAGTACTTTGTCTTCGCAACCCCTCTTAAAACCTTTGGGGAATTCAATAAAACTTAATACAAAGGCAGATCACAATGTGTAGATGTGCTTGTTTCAAGGGGAATGCTGTTCCATTATTGTTGAAGGAGTTACAGCCCTTGGACTTGGATTTTTTTTAAATGCAAAATACATTGTTATGGCAACTCCGACGAAATCTTTTAGTGGATCTTGTTCAAATTCCTGGGTCAATAATGTATGCGGGCGTATCATGTACCGGTTTAGCAGTGCCTTATCTTTTTAAAATCATGAATAAGATCCGATATTCACCCTTAGACGTTACTTAACACTTGCTTTCGGACACAGGTTTCCATAATTTTTTCAAATATTTTACCTATGGTTTTTCCTAGGCGGTTTTTAACGTCAATGATGGGAGTCTTCTTAACACTTTGTTATTTATTCAGTACTTGCATATTACTTGTTCAAGTCAGTTACCGTGTAGTATATTTGTAAAGTTATTAAACGCCGGCTGTCCGGGCTTACACCAAAGTTGTGTTTGTTGTCTTGTACGCAAAAGAGTTGCATTCACAGAAGTGTATATTATACAAATTTGGCGCGCTTCCGCTTTTGGGGAGCATTCCGTATGCATCTAAAAAAAAAATTTAAAAATCAACGAGAGATATAGCTTTCAGTTAGAGAGATATCTCTCTCTTGGACTCGGAAAGAGATATCTGTACTGTTTTAATCTCTTACAATATTGCATTTTTTCTCTCAAAGTAAGAGATATCTCTCAAACTAATAGAGATATCTCTCAAACTAATCGAGATCTCTCAAACTAATAGAGCTATCTCTCAAACTAATAAAGATATCTCTCTAATTTAAAGATATAACACTTAACCTTAAGTGATATCAAAAATAACAAAAACCAAACTGGTCAAAAATGAGAGAGAGAGAGAGAGAGAGAGAGAGAGACAGACAGACAGAGAGAGAAGCCGCCTTTGTGGTTTTACGTGCTCGTCATCTAAGAAACCATACCCGTGGCATAGCTAATCCCCCGAGCATCAAACAGTACAGTTTGAAATTTAATGTGACGATTTTTAATAAACCCCACCGGTCGTAGTTTGTTTCACACACCCAGACGTAATGACATACATGGGTATCATTCAAAAGCCTTTGCCGAGAGAGACATTTCAAATAGACAATATATGTATTCTTGTCCAACTACACTTTACGTATGCCTACATCTGTACATCACAGGCGCTCAACGTTTTAAATATCATTATTTAAAAAAATGTCTTCCTAATTTGTTTACAGGAATACAGTTTTTTTAAATACATATATTTCAAACGTTGAGAGCCTGTGACCTACATAATGTTTTTGCTATTTTTTAAGGGGTAGTTTAAAAGACGTTTATTTAATATGTTTTATCGGTATAGAAGATCTGTCCATTATTTGTTTCATTCCACAGAGTACGCCCACTCCCTCATGCTCCCACACAGCTGTCAATATAAAAGAGGTAGGACATGAATTTTGAACTTATCAATACACAAAACAGAAATAAATTTAAATCAATTCATTAAAATCATTTCTGAGAGGGTATGTTCTTCAGGTTAATCGATCCATCCATGGACATTATATTACAGGTTTTGTTTTTCTCAATTGTATCTTTACCCAGACATTATATTACAGGTTTTGTTTTTCTCAATTGTATCTTTACCCACCCCTTACATTTATCTTGTGTTCCTTCTCTTTACAATTCTCTATACTGCAATCCACTTTAAGAGAATAAAGTTATTGTCCTTAATGCATTTATCTGATTATACAAAACACCAAATCCTGCCTCTGGAATTCAGCGGTTACGTTTAGATTAATTGATCGGGGCCAGTGACATGTATATGTTTACTGAGTTTGTCTTCCTTTCTTGGAAGATATTGCGTTTCATAATTATTCCAAGTGGAAACTATGTACGATTCATTTAACATAAATTCAACAAACATAATAATTAAGGGTTTTGACGTAAACAGGGCAATCAAGTACCAAATGTTTTGAATTCATTTTTCTATAAATTGGATAAAAGTTGTCTTCAAAGTCTAAAGAGAGAACAATTTTGCAAAATGTTGGGGTTCGTTCACCACGGAGAATGTGTCAGCGTTACACAGGCATAAATAACGTATTTGAGTAATACAGAAATATTTTGGTGAGAGTAACATCACCGACTAAATCTGAAACAAAAATATTGAAGCTTTGTAAACATGTATTATTTGTACAAGTTATCAAAGAAATAAAATTGGACTAAGATTCATAAATGTGCCTTCCATCAAATTATAAAGTTATGACAAACGGGATGACTTCAGCTTCTCCAATGTCAACTTCGTGTAGCAATATTCCATTATCACCTGCATATGGTGTTTATGTCTCTCAACTCATTCGATACACAAGGGCCTGTTCTTCGTATGATAAGTTTTTAAATCGAGACAGACTACTTACAAACAAGTTGGGTGTTATAAGGGTTTCAACAGTATCGTTTAAAGTCAGCATTTTGCAAATTCCATAGTCGTTGTAACGATCTAGTTTGCCAATACAAACTGTGATCGGGTCAAATGACTCAATTGCTGTCAGAGTGTTTCATAGCAATTGTTAGGCCGTTCTTTACACTTTACTACGGATTACTGTGTTTACCTGATCAAAATATGGGGCTCACGGCGGGTGTGACCGGTCAACAGGGGATGCTTACACCTCTTTGACACCTGATCCCACCTCTGGTGTGTCCAGGAGTTTGTGTTTGCCCAGTTCTTAATTTAGTATTTCTTATGGGAATTATGGACTTGGTCGCTGATCTTCACCTTATCATTATACAACAGTTTCCTTTTCTTCCTCATCATGTGAGTACATCTCTCATAACATCAAAAATTGCGATAAATTTAGACATCTGGGCACCTGTATTCGTTGACTGAATTGAATATGATTTTTTTTTTTTGGACATTTATAATGAGGCACACACATTTGATCATAAAACATGCTGGCAACATGAAAACACAACACAAAGTCCAGAATTATAACATTTACTTCAAAATTTTACAAAATCGATTTTATACCAGCTTTTAAACACAAAGTCTAATTCATTTACATTTTTAATATAATAATCTGCTGGTAATTGTAACACACAAACGTATTTCAAGAGACCCACGAACCTTTATGCTCACCTGAGTAAAATTGCTCTAACTTGAAAATAAACATTCTCCCTTTCCCTGTAGCCACGTTTGTATCATACGAAGGGTTACTGCTTTGATGACGACACTGTGCCTTTATTCAATCCTTTAGATGTTCTATCATCTTCACTAGCCAAAGGTTTCTGCTAGCTACATGTATCAGAAACCCTTGGCAAGCAAAGATGACATTTTCCTTAAATTAAAATCTGAACTCCACTCAAGTCTCCTCCTGACCCTAGCTTAGAGGTCACGAATACTGCACAGGTTCCTGTCTAGCTGCTGCTACGCATAAGACTTGTACTTATCTTACTCTTCAGAATATTTCTTACTCCAGTAAAACGCACTTATAATGAACATGTTTATAATGAATTCACACTTATTGTGAAGCAATATTTATTCTACGATTGAAGAATAAGGAAAATGTTATTGGATATAACAAAATTAGGTTATAATGAACTGTTTTTCACTGGTTTGCTCTGTGTTTTACTATAATTGAGTAAACTTCAAAAGACATTTTTTTGGCCCTGAAATTTGGTGTTTCATGATTTGAACAAATCTGAATCTACATTGCATGTGTCACTCTTTCACAGTGGTGGGAAAAAACTCTCAAAGAACTCCATCCTAATATTGTTATTTGATATAAGAATTTGAATTTTCTTCTATGTTCACATACTGGTGCAAGGTTGGTACAAAATGGCAATGCAATTCCAGATGAGAAGTTGAACAGCTTACAGACAGACAAACACACAGATGATGAACAAATTTGATTAGACTAGCTAATGTAAGCTAAGAGACCAGTGTTATAATCTGTGTTCACTTGAAGGCTGATGAGTAGTACTCATCTTCCAACTCGAACAGGTCCATGGCCATCTCATCCCTCAGGGTGGTGAGTTTGTTGTCCATATCTTGCTGCAGGGCCTTGCAGTTCTTGGTGTTTCTTGTGATTGAATCGTTCACGGATGGGAAGTCATTCAGAATCATGAACTGTTTCAAATCCGACACAGATTTCATCAGCGATTCTCCAGCTCTAACCTTTACAGTTAAAGAAAGTAAACCTGCTTAGTTACAGTATAAATTTGCTTAGTTACAAAGTAAATCTGCTTAGTTACAGTATAAACTTGCTTAGTTACAAAGTAAATCTGCTTAGTTACAGTATAAACTTGCTTAGTTAAAAAAGTAAATCTGCTTAGTTACAGTATAAACTTGCTTAGTTACAAAGTAAATCTGCTTAGTTACAGTATAAACTTGCTTAGTTACAAAGTAAATCTGCATAGTTAAAAAGTAAACCTCCATCATTACAAAGTAAAGCTGCTTATTAAAAGTGAAAACATTCCTTCTGTGTAATTATATATTTTTTCTTTTGCAGTAATAGTGTGTGTTTATCATGTACACTTGATTCCAAAATATGTCGACACATCATACTATATAAAATAACTCTAAGAGACCCCACTCACAATAACCCCCCCACTTCCCCATTAAAAAAGAAACCTTTTTCTTTTATAAGAATTGAATGTTATGTAATCCTAAACTTAGGACATGTACTTATTAACATACAAATGTCTCACAAAAAGAATTTTCAAAATGATGGACAAATAAGAAATATCCCTCATGAAAATAAACATCAGTCACTAAGATTGTCTAAATCTACATTCCTACAATGAATATTTGAAATCACTATGAACAGAACTATAGACATCATGTACTACTCTCTCGATTCTCCACCATCTTAATAACAAACCCGCGTCCAAATTAAATGATATTATTCAAAATTCTTTCATATGGTGTATACTTCCATAAAATGGTTATGATGTCTTCGTAAAAAGCTTTACTTATGTATAAAACATATGTAAATACAGTATAGTTTACGAAAACGTTGTGCCATTTTGACCTTACTTTATGCTACGTCATGAACAAGAGAGCTATGTCATGAACTCAATATGAAAATAATCCAATTTATGTCGCCATATGCTCAAAGTTTTATTAAACAAATGTGCACTATGATTTTTATTTGAAAAGTTTAATTGATTTTTTCGGAAAGTTTTAATCAATTGTAGATGATTCGATGTGGCGGATGCTGTGATTTGAAGGACGATTAGTGTAATTGTATCTAAGAATTGTAGAGCAACCCATATATATTCATTCAATTTTAACATTGTATTTACATTTGCATCCAATTTGCATTGTTTTAATCTAAATTAAATGAATATCATATATGTACGTAGCGCGTGGTTACCTAAGTTATTCTTGTGTGAATATGTACACTTTGTTCTTTTTTTCGAGCGCACTAAATGTTTTCAGCGAAGGAACACGCACTAACCAATACTACATTGGATTGTACATGTAGTAAAAAGAACATGAAATCCATTCAGAATATATGTGAAAAGAATATTATTAAACGAACTTTATTAAAAATTCAACACATGACAATGGGACCGAATGTGAACTTTATAGGATGTGATAAGATTTACAAACAATGTGATAAGTTCTACACAAGAGTTGACACTGACACCATGAAAAACCTAACAAAAAATAATCGTGCCGGTATTATATTCAATGTTTTAGCATATACACTTGCATCTAGTAATTAGACTCTATTTGAAAAAAAAAAATATACAGGCTCCTGACAATTATCTTTATATAACAAATCTTTCAATGCATTAGTATTTACGCAAAGGAAAAAAGTTTGAATCATAAATCAAATTCATTGTCTCAAACCACGTCCAAAGTCCGCATGGGAGAGGATCGTATATTTTTGAACCCCAACCCCCCTTTCTACCTTTTGATACATACCGATTTAGTCGGATATATGAAAACAACCTTGGTTTCCCTGTCTAATAAATCATTCAACAATTCCTTTTCGGCCAGTTTCTAATGATGAATGAAGCAGAGACTGTCTTCTGACAGTACCAAAGTCAATCACTATGACAGTGCATCAGCATATATAATGCCGTCAGTCAAGGATATTTATATTTTCCAGCAATTGTCAAAATAATGAAAGGTGTAAGATCTAATCAGTTTTTGACACTAAGGTTTTCACTATACTAGTGAAAAGGACTACTAGAATCTATGATTTACTAGTCCTGCTGATTTGTGACTAGTCCGGCTGCTGAAAGTAGACGGCCGAGTCGCGATGCGATGAGGGGAAGAGTGCGGGAGGGGCTTGTCTCCTCTTAAAGAGGGTGGGGTCCGGGAAAAAATTCAAAATCTAGATGCAAATTGTTCATTTGATACAAATAAATGAAAATTTTATGACCAAATCTAGCCTCTTTTCCCTGATTCTCTCATCAAACCATCATATTTATGCTTGAATATCATGAAGAATACGTCGATGTGTAGCATAGTACCGTATTTTGTCGAGTATGATATGCACTTTTTTTCAAGAATTTTTGGTGGGAAAAAGGGGTGCGCATTGTTTACCAAATAGTTTTTTTCAGGTGAAACTCGGCGGTTAAGTTATGTTTTACTCAGAGACATATCGTATGCTTGTTCACCTAATCGATCTCAAGAAAATTACTACAGAACGTAAAATTGTAGAAAATATTATACTTAACAATATGTAAATAATTAAATTATTATAAAACAGCCAATTAAGTTTCATTCGATCTTACATTCATATTAGATATTCATCATCATGCAAAAGTGACACGATATCATCAGACCGTGACCATGACCGGCACATGTTTTTCGAAGCCATCGTTGTGTACAAGGACTTCGTCACTTGATTTTGTCAGACACCTATTCAAGGTACTTTCTGCATGCTGCACGATTTCCATGGATCTGAGAATATGCGATTTTCTTTTGTAGTAAATGACACGCGACTGACGTACTTCATCAATCCACAGGGGCTTAGCCCCTGTGCATCTATCTCAATGCAGCGAAATTTCGGAGAGAGAAATTATGTTTGAATTCTTCATTTCACTACTGTCTCCAAATAATGGTAGTGTACGATCACAACACATTGAACAATTGTTCAATACCTTTACTTTATTTCTATAACGTCGGCTATTTGAATTATTTGAAGTTTAAACAAAGAAAATATCGAGTGTTCAAACTTTAATGCTACAAACTATCATGCTTTGCTAATATTAATATATCATTACCGCGCTGTATCCAAATTTCTGTGCTTTGTTGAGAACTTACATTATTTCCACAAAGATTTCTAGTGAAATTGAAATTGAAAAAAGCCAAGAATACTGCTTGGTTAGAATGTTTACATTAATCACCGGTAATTATGTATATTGGGGAAAAAGATATTAAACAATTGTTCCAATTTTATACAAATGATAATATTGTGCTCTGGTTTAGTCCTCATTACTTTGCGCACAAATTACATGCAACTTTAATTCCAGAGGGGAGGGGGTGTCCGGACCTCCACTCTAGATCCGCGCATTATTCGGATAGAGTCATTAACCGGTGTTTTGTGCTCATGCCACTAAATGCTAAGTGACCGACGGTGAGTGGGATGGTTAAAGTGTAAATGCAGGAAAAGAAAGTTCTCCTTATGTGTGAAAATCGCGTTCTAATACTTCAACACCAGTTCCACGATTTAATGATGAAAATAGTAACCAATGACTAGCTATCATGTATTTTTAAATAAGACTATGTCACAGAACACGTGAGTCAGTTATCGACAAATGTAAGGCGATTCTATAAACAAATTATTACAGCGACGTACATGTAGCAACAGGGGAATTTGTAGGGCTGTGCGGTGCACCGAAAATTTCGGTGCACCGCGATTCACATCATTCGATTCGATGCACCGATTACAAATTCCGGATTTCGGTTCGGTTCGGTTTAGATTTTACTTACACCAAAACAACAAATATGGCGTCCGAGTGATGTTGAAAACATGTGGTTTTTTATGCAACAGAGATTTAAATCACTACTGTGTTGAAAGTTAGCATTTTCACCACTCAGATACCAACAGAATATGGTCCGTAAGATCATTGCAGTTTATCTTTACATGACATATAGCATTTCTGTCAGTGGTGGAGTGAAATCAACATCGTAGGTAATGAAACAGATTTGACAGTTAATATGAGAGAAGTAAATCAATAAAGGAGAGATTTCCAAAGACTCTCAATTGATAGAATTGTTGAATTTTTGCATATCAATGAAAACAATATCATATACATTTTAGATTCACTATAAATTTGTTTAATAATCCAAAACTTATGCAGCACATTAATATAACAAATTTTGATAGACTGTCAGTGTTTTCTTTTTTCTATCAAAGTTATAAAATGCCATTATGAATAGATATGATGCTTACAAATGACGACACATAGTTATATAACTTGAATAAAATCAAATCAAATATGCTACTCATTAAAATTGTTAATTTTTGTGGTGTCATTAGATAAATTGGACCGAACATGAACCGAATCGAAAATAACCGAACCGTGCTGTTCTGAATCGAAACCGAACCGAATCGAGCTAACCCTGAATCGTCCCAGCCCTAGGAATTTGGCCCACACATTCTTTTGTTTTGAGAACGTAGTTTTTCCTTAAACTTTACATGCGAATTTTGATTTATCCACCCTTAATGGTAGAACTGAATGCTTGCGAAAATTTAAGCATGAAACGATTAGAATTGTAGATCTGTTGACATTGATTGCAAATGCAGTCAGAGTCGTTCGTTTCTACTAAAAATGTTTTCTTATGGTTTTGTTTGTTTTTTTTTTTTTTTATACATGTAATGATCGGGGTTCCTCTTTGAACACACAATACAAGCGTATACTTTATCTTTTAGCTTACAAATGAGTTGTAATTTAGATATCTATATACTACATCGTTCATCTATCAACTACCAACATTCACTCTTATAGCAGGGTAGATGCGAATATTTCATTACCATATATATCATGGAGTAACTTCTCCTAAAAGAGTTCGACAACTTTGTAATATAAACGACAGATCGATGACGTTGAAATTGTTTTGATAGGAAACATGCATGTCATAAAACTACAAGTACTGCAGCATGTAAATAATGAACAATATATTGTAATGAATTGATTTTCAAGTGTATATATTTAAAGCCTGTATGTTTGACTTGCTACTAATTCAATTTTTACGGGGAAAATATAACCAAATTTTGCATTCGAACTCTCGCACTATTGTGCTCTGGTATAAAGGTACCGATTAAGCTATCGCGCTTTCATTTTCGATATTATTAAACTTTTTTATTTTATAAACAAAGATTGCATTCGGTTGCAGACGTGCATTTTTTTTAAAAGCCAGGACAAATCCATAATAAACTTCTTACTAAATAACATACATACTATGTATCATGAGTGGGTTTTTAATTCAGATGGACAATCATTAGATGTGTCTGACATAATGCCTAATACAATATTAGAATAGCATTTGAAATTACACATGCAACATACCCAATAAGTTTTAATTAGCCTAAATGTACGTTAGAATATTATGACTGGCAAGGCATATTTAGACATGTATTTAGATACGCATTGTAGCCTCCACAGTATATGCACACCAATTTTGAGGGATAATTCATATCATAAACCATCTATGATAAAAAAGAATATGCGATTGAACTTTGCCACGTGTTACATTAATTGCGTTGATATCATTGCGTATCTATATCAAACATAAAACGAATAAAATTGGAATCGGAAATATCTGTGTCGAAGATTCCAATTCTCTGATTACACACTATCTTCTTCAATGCAAACTACGTAGAGTCTTATAAAATTTAATATGCTGTAAAAATACATATTATTTATTCATTAAACTTGTATATTTGAACACCATCAACGTTGAAATTTTTATTACAGATGAACGCGGGAAATGGTTAAACGTTAAATTTAATAGTCTGCTCATTTACCAACCAAGTCGAAATTTTACTCATTACTGACTTTCAACACGATTAATTTGTACACAAAACATCTTTGTGGTTGTTGCATGTGCTCTATCTTAAAAATGGTTTCAAAGGCATAAAAAACGGCTAATTTCGGCGATTTCGGTAAATCATGTCAATCGGAGAGAAGGAAAATGACGTCACAGAACATATTACGTCACTAATTTCCATATGTATCATCAGGGCCAATGCCCTAGTGCATAATCATAATGATTAAACCAAGTAAAACCACATTTTAAATTTATCCTAATTTTGTGGCGAAATTTGGGCCTTAATGTACCTTGCTCTTTGGCATTTCATTTCTACAAAAGATTTAGAGCTACAGATATTGTATTTTTTGTGCAAATAAATGCTTTTAAAGATTGGATATCTTAAACAAAGAGTGTAATATCAAGCATATCTATATCGGGTGTGCAAATTCAAAAGACTCATGTGTAAAAAAAAAATTTCAATATGTTTTAAGATACAACAATAATTTTATTAGAAGTTAAAAAATTTCAAAACCAGTGACTCTAGGATGTTCACAATATAGAATGTAATTAATGCATGTGAGCAGAATTTGATGCATGCTGAAGATAAACACTTACTATGTTGGCTGAGCGGACCTGCATTTCATATTGATCCTCCTCTGTTTGAGTGTACTTAGAAATCTGAGAATCTTCATCCATCTGAGTAAAAAAACAAGGTCTCTTTCACGAAATTTTCATCAGAAGACATTTCGAGATTGTGAAGGAATGGTAAACCTATACACTAATTTTTTGTTCTCTAAATTGATAGATATATTTTAGTATAAGAGAGGAGAAAATCTACAGCTAGATCAGGAATCGAACCGGGACCCCTGCAATACTAGTCAGGTGCTCTAACCACTAAGCTATGCAGACCGACAACCACAGTCCGTATAGCCCTAACTACAACAATATATTGATAATCATACAAAAAAGATTTATCGCACCAATTTTGGGCCCTTGAGGACATGTAGAGCATAAATCATTAAGAAGCTGTCTACGATAGAACCAAAATAAATAGTATATTGTCTAAAAAAAAAATTCAATAGATCTAAAAATAGAAACAGGGAAAACTAAGTGTCACTCATTTCCATGATTATCCATGGACTTCAGTAAAAATCTTTATCATAGTCAAGTTAGGTTATCTAGAATATATACTGTATACCAAGTTTCACAAATCCTGACACATGTTCATGAATAGCCATTTGCATGGTACTATTGTAGACAGCCTCAAAAACATAAAGAGAAAAAGTCCAAATGGATAGCATTATTATAACATAAAAAAGACAAGAGTACCGCAAACGGTACATAATACGCTCGTGAAATGCTTACATAGGGTGTGTTTCTTGTGCTATAATTTGTATAACTTTGCTTCAGGTATTATCTGCCATCATGAAGCTGTGACAAACTTTCATATGAACAAAGGGTCTTAACTTAAAAATCAAGATTTCCTCAAAATGGACCAAGTTCAACAACCTGTAATTTTTTCAAAAATGGAAGAAAATCAAAATCCTTCCCCAGATTCACATCTTCAATACCCATACAAACACTCCACAAAATAAGATGGTCCTCACTTGAAAACTGTGGGAGGAGTTGGGAGGACAAATTATGTACCCTCCATAGAATATTAATTTCCAAATAGACCAAGTTCAACAACCTGTAATTTTCTCAAAAATTGTAGAAAATCAAAATCCATCCCACATGCACATCTTCAATACCCATACAAACACTCCACAAAATAAGAAGGCTCTCACTTGAAAACTGTGAGAGGAGTAGGGTGGACAAATTATGTACCCTCCATAGAATAATTATTTCCAAATAAAGGGGCAAAACTCCTGGAAAAAAGGTCGATATGGATCAAAATTGCAGTATGATTTAGAGTGACCCACAAAGAAGCTACACAGCAAGTTTCAGCATGATATGTGAAAGGGAAATGAAATTATAAAGAGAAAACTCCGAACAGATGGACGTAGACATCACTGTACCATAATATATCCCGTCTAAAGACGGGCGTATAACAAAAAAAACTTTTACACAGAAGTTTGTAGCAGCTAGGGATACTAGAACTGTCCTCGTGGGACTAACACCCCCCCCCCCCCCCCCCCCCCCCAGGGAACATAAGATCATGGTGGGAAATAGTGAATTTGTGTTCACTGAAGAATAAACACCTCCTTTCGACATGAATATTGTTGAGAGCAATTAATGTAAATGCAAGACTATGTATTCTGCATTAGTGTGTTACTCAGAATATTAAAGATATGCTTAATATAATTTCTGAGTTCTGACTAATATTACATGAATAACTACTATTCAGCGTACATGAGCCAGAAAACAATTTATCTTTTGATAACAAAATCATCCACAGACAGATGGGCAGACAGATGGACTGATGATTCCATTATACTCTCTCCTAAACTAATGCAGCAGTCTCTGTGAAAGAAGAGATCATTACAAAATCTAAAAGAAATTGACAAGTCAATGAAGTTGAAAAACACACCACCAAAATGAAAACATCCATAATTTCCTTGACTGTTGATGTATCTTAATAAAAATGACAGGAGCACCACTTCATTATATACAAAATCTTTACAAAAAGTTTGAATCAAATCTGATCATTGGTTGTTTTTTTAATATACTCTGGAAACTGACAACACCCCTTCAAAATAGAAAAAAATCCATACTTTCCTGAATATTAAAAAAATATCTAAATCAAAATAGCAGGTGCACAACCTCATTATTCATATATGTTATACATATAGTTTTCATTGGTGTTAAAGATATCTCTGGACAAATGATGTTTACGGACACACAGACAAGGTGATTCCAGTATACCTTCAAAAACCTCGTTGGGGGGGGGGGGGGGGGGGGGGTGTATAATATTTATTCAGAGGTGGAAATGAAATATAATATTTACATTCCTGTATGTTTAATCATACGATATCTACATGTAAATAGTTATCAGTAAAATAATATTCAAAGAAGTGCTACAGTCTTCATGAAAACTTCATTAAGTTACTATTGATCAGTCACACTTGTGACATTTCTACAAATCCAATGTTGTATGAGGTAATAATTCAAATTTTAGCAATAGACATCATTTCAAAAGATTTTACGCACTCACATGTCATCCTCACACTCTTTTCTTCTCAATTAAATCAGGATTTGAGTTTACATATAGACTGCCTGTTAATCTACAGATAGGATTACTCTGTTAATCTACAGAAAGGCTTACTCTGTTAATCTACAGATAGGCTTACTAGATGTTAATCTACAGATAGGATTACTGTTAATCTACAGATAGGCTTACCCTGTTAATCTACAGATAGGATTACTCTGTTAATCTACAGACAGACTTACTCTGTTAATCTATAGATAGGCTTACTAGATGTTAATCTACATATATACTGTTTGTTAATCAACAGATAGACTTACTCTGTTAATGTACAGATAGATTTACTCTCTTAATCTACATATAGGCTTATTCTCAGTCTGTTAATCTACAGACAGGCTTACTCTGTTAATCTACAGACATGCTTATTCTGTTGATCTACAGATAGGATTACTCTCTTAATATACAGATAGGCTTATTCTTAGTCTGTTAATCTACAGATAGACTTACTCTGTTAATCTACAGATAGGCTTACTCTCTTAATCTACAGATAGACTTACTCTTGCTAATTTGATAATCTCCTCAAAATTGACCAGCATTGACTGGATGTCATCTTTCAGCTTTTTGTTGTAGGACTTCAGAAGTGCCTCTTTGCTTTGTGGCAGGCTTCTTGCCTGCGACATTGTGATGCGTTTATTGACCACAGTCAATGGATTGTATCACATTGCCTTCACGTTCCTGAAATGAACAAAAAACGAGATAATTTCACAGTGCTAATAATTCTTATAATTGATTTAACCATCATAAATCCAAGTATGCATGTACTGTGTGTACGTTTCTGACAGAATTTAATCATTAGTTCATTTTCTGGCTCAAACTGCAGCCCCATCTTTCAGTTGCCTGCCTATCTTGCATTTTTCCTATCCCATTTAGATAATACAATATTTTTGGAGTATTCAGAACGGGATAGAAGAGAAAATCCAGAGCTATCTGTGGATAAAATCCATGGCTATGTGTTAAGTTAATGTCTTTCCGTTTTAGCATGAAAATATCTTTTTTTAAAAAGTATAATGATATATGATATACATATATATTTTTTACATCTGATCAGTTCATCCAATATGAAATCACATTCATATTGAGCTTTTTAAATAACATATACTGGGATGCAAATAAGCACTTGCCCACTCGCCATTGCGACTAAAATGTCTCTGCGAGATCCTAAAAATCAAATTCTAATTGCCCACTTGGTCATGTGTTGGTGACCATAAAATTCCATTTGTAAATTTTCCCATTTTAGTTCCTAGTTAAAGTAAGATGCTGCTATTAACAAATCTGACTATTTACAACGTTAGGACTAAGGCATGCGGTAATCATGACCATCAACACATGTTCACCTTCTGTATCCAACATGGCACACATTTTGGCAGTGTTTTAATCTTTTAGTTTGTAGCTTTTTCAACACATTCAAATACATTTTGAAACAAATGAATAACAAACTTTTAAAATAGGTATTCTACAACATAATTTTACTATAACATTACATGCAGTTTCACAAACAGAACGGTGAAAGTCAAGGTATAAGAGGCGTCAATGGTCCTGAAAATCGTTATAAAATTAAGTTCTATGCACTGGTTCAGTTTAAAGCATAAATTGGTAGACGTATTCAGGGGATATATATTACAGAACAAGTTAATTTATCTTCATTAAACTGTTAAGGAGAAATAACCATCGTTGGAAATGCTTGGTCGGTCACATTTCTTTCACACAAAAGTGGTGCGACTAACTGTGGATTTCCGACCATGAGGAATAACACACCTGAGAAATTCGACATGAATGAAAATTGGTAGATTTGTACAACATTTTGAAATTGAAAACTTTTAAATTTACTTTAATCAAAAATATGCAGTTTTAGTAGAAAGTAATCGGGGCAGGGATTGAAAACCCATACTGGACTTAAACCTGCGTTCAACAGATGATCAGCAGTCGACCTATTAACCAAATGAGCTACCCAGCAATACATCATTTGCTTTCTTGTGCGTGTTTTTTTTTTTTTTTTATAGTTTAAAAAGTTAGAAAACAACAACAAAATATTTCAACACGATTAACAATTTTAGAACAAACATAAATGACTAAATAAAAACATCAAATGCTGTAAGTAATTATTTAGCATAACATTATATAAGCAGAGCACCCAAACACTCACTCAACAGCCAAGCTTTTTGTTAAAATCGAAAGTAGAAGTTAAGGACGGTATTAGATAGTTTGATCACTGATTGATTTCCATTCGATCAAAAGGTGCATAAACTTCGTATCAATAATCAATTTCATGAAAGTAATAACACGTCTATATGATATCTAGTTTTAAAATATTTACTATCTGAATTGACAATCAGCTGATAATGTTAGCCCCGTCGAAAGCTAGATAACTTTAGTTCGACTTACTTAATAATATGAAAACGAGATTCGGTCTCTTCCGGGTCAGTCATTATGGTATGGAAAGACGTGAATTTGTTGTGAACAGAATAAATCAGTTGTCATCATAGACATTCTGTCGTATATTTTTGAGTTTTAATACCATATTTATTTAAACTGAATATTCAAAATGGATTTCTGCATATGTAGATCACATAATATGACGAATTTCTGTAGTATTGGGCAGAAGTTGTCACTTTATTTTGGTATGATAAACGAACAGGCATTGTAGTATACACATTATATTTCCATATACTGGATTTCATAAAGGAGTATAACCGATAATCATTGATTTTGTGACAGCAATTTATGAAGCGGTTGATTAAGGAAATTCCTATTTTCATTAGATCTTATTTGATAACGGTTTTGCATTCATGCTGCTTGTGCCGAGTCGTGTCGACCTGTTGACTGAAGAGCATTTTTTTTTTTTTTTCAGCCTATGAAAAAGAAAGGGAAAAAGAAGGTGGCAGCAGCCCCATTAGTGGCCAAAAAAGTTGCTGAACCTAAAAAAGTCGTTAACCCCTTGCTTGAAAAGAGACCACGAAACTATGGAATAGGTAAAGCATCTTTGTAATCAATATTCACAATCCAAGATTCCTCTGACCCTTACTGTGATATGTCAGAATGGAAGAGGGAATTTCTTTGCCTACCTTTGACAACTTGATTTTGCAGATCAAGCTTTCAAGACTTGAGAATTAAGCGATTAATCTGCAAGTAAATTATGATCTGAGAAGTTGGCATAATAATCACAGAAGTTGACATAAAAGATCTGCCAAGCTTCACTTCACATCAATCGCCATGAAGGATATCGCAAAATAGTTGTGATTTTTAAAATACAATTCGCTTTATGTCATCTTGTTGGATAATTTATTGATATGTCGTCTTGTCAGATTACAAGGATTGATTGATTAAATGTTGTTTTGCGTCCCTCTCGAGAATATTTTGAACATTTACATTGAAACGTCCCATTGCCAGTGAAGGGCTGCAAAATTTAGGTCTATGCTCAGCGCTTACGGTCTTTGAAAAGGGAGGGATCTTTATCGTGCCACACCTGCTGTGACACGGGACCTCTATTTTTTCGATATCATTCAAAGGACCACCCATTTAGTCACCTCTTACAACAAGTAAAGGTTACTGAGGACCTATTTTAACCCGGATGAAGGCATATATAGGCGGTACCTTCTGCCTAATCCTTATTTTGTTAAATATGTAATGAAATACTGTTTTAGTGTAAAAAAAGCTTTATTTCAGTCTGTCTGGTGAGGGCAAACACACTCCTCCAAATTTTATTCGTTTAAAATGACATTAGTGCAGGAGAACAATTTATACAATTGAATTTCATACATGACATGTCATTCTTTTCTTTATGATTTTTTAATGAGTTAAAACTCGGAGATTTGTTACAGCACATTTTCATTTTGAGAACTACACAGATATTTTGGAAATATTTTGCTGAACTCGGAACTTTTGTGTTTGCAGGTCAAGATATTCAGCCTCAACGTGACTTGAGTCGCTTCGTAAGATGGCCCAAATACATCCGTCTCCAGCGTCAAAGAGCAGTGTTGATGCAGAGACTGAAGGTCCCTCCACCAATCAACCAATTCAGTGGTTCACAGGCCCTTGACAGGCAGACAGGTACAAGGAATCTACCGTTATTTATTAGATAGAGAACTTGTAGCTCTCTACATCATTGTGTTATATGCTCAGAATTATATGTTCAGCAGATTTTGTATAGGAAATCCAAGCGATGATTAAAAAAAATTTTGCTGACAATGGTAGACTCCATTTCTGAAGGATATTAACTACCAAGATCTCTGAGCTTGGATGTTGTGGTATAATGATATGAATATTTTTACAAGAAATTCGCAGGGGGTGCACATGTAGTAACTTTCCCGTGTGAATGTATCCAGCAAATGCTGAGGACACCCTGGATAGATTTTTCTTCTTTACTTCTTTAGATAATAGTCTCATACTAATGAAGAAAGATGAAAATAGAAAGATCCTTCTTAATTTCTAAGTCAGAATAGCTGGTCCGTGTCACAGATTAAATTTGATAATGTCGTGGATATTGTGTAAAGATTTCCATTTCAGTTTGTAAGTCATACAAGCTACAAAGTAAGCAGATGGGCAATGGGGAGGGGGATTAATCGGATAAATCAGATGCACCTTTTCAATCGAAAAATAATCGAAATTTATTCATTTCAAATTTATGGCATTTAAAAATATTTAATTTACTTTATTTTTTACCCAAATTAGAATGAAATTATAAGATTGATCGATTGATTCAACATACCAGAAAGCAAATGCTTGTCGAATTTTACTTAGTCCGGAGAATTCTTCAATGTTTGACACCTGTGTAAATACTGCATTTTGCGTTGGTGTTGGATTTATCCAATTAACTTGGAGGGGTGGTCACATCAAGTTTCCAAAAACGCTAATGATAGTGTAGAAATCGAAGACTATTCTTTAATATAAGGTGGGACAGATTAGGAATGGAAGAATTGCTTTTGGAACATTTCATTATGTACATGATTTGTGTAAGTTTGCTGAATATTAATATAAATGTCCATAATTGAGGTGGGGATTTGATGGAAATTTGTATTTAGGAATGTTCAATATTTTAGGATACCCCTATGTAGTATGTTTAAATCAATATCTATACTTACCTGCATCAACTTCTTGCATTTTCCCCA
Source organism: Ostrea edulis (assembly GCF_947568905.1). Classification (NCBI taxonomy): domain Eukaryota; kingdom Metazoa; phylum Mollusca; class Bivalvia; order Ostreida; family Ostreidae; genus Ostrea; species Ostrea edulis. The sequence goes on from NC_079165.1 coordinate 9,319,780, forward strand.
AACTACTTACGATCTTGTCTGAACTTTTGAGACCACCCCTGTGGTATCATACCCGTGTGTATACCCTAATGTGCAAGCACTTCCGCTTCAGTTTTGTTCAGGCATCTTTGAATTAAAACGGCATGTTTTTTTCTATGAATAAAATTTTTTGCAGAGTTGAAATTGAATCCAAGTGGTGATGTGAATACAGTTTCTGAGAATTTTGTGATTTCTCTAAATCTACACATTGATCTCTGAACTTGGATCAAACAAAATGAACATTGTAGCAACAGATTTCATTATAAACAAAAGTACATGGTTTCATTACAAACAAAAGTACATGGTTTCATTACAAACAAAAGAACATGGTTTCATTATAAACAAAAGTACATTGTTTCAAATTTTGTAGCTACTCAGTTGTTCCGTCTGATGGATAAGTACAAGCCTGAATCCAGACAGCAGAAAAAGGCTCGTCTAAAAGCCCGGGCTGAGGAGAGGGCTGCAGGAAAGGAGGACAAGCCTACCAAACGACCCCCTGTCATGAGGTCAGGGGTCAACACAGTGACTGCCTTAGTGGAGCAGAAGAAAGCTCAGCTGGTTGTCATTGCCCATGATGTTGACCCAATTGAAGTGAGTATGATTGTTTTAACACATTTAATGATTTTGATGAAAGTTATACAACTTATCTCGCAAGGTCATAAACACCTTTAGTCCAAAGGATTTTGAAAATTAATTCCCAACAACTTACTAGAGGCAGAGGCTCAGATGAGCTTCCAGATGCAAATTTGTTTTTCTTTTCGATGATGTGTCTCAACATCTATTCCTATCTTTTACAAATGGACTTCTAAACCATCTCAATACTCATGGGTAAAGAGGGAGAATATTCAAAGAGAGAATCGATGGAGGATCAGGGTTCGAAATTACCTCATGTCTGTAAGTCCGAGACTAGTAAAAAAAAACGTGTCGGACTAGTGAACTCTCTATAGCACTTGTCCGTATGGACTAGTGAAAATCCGGAAACCAATCTTGAATTGGTAAAGATTTTATCAAGATTTGTCTGAGTCTCTTAGATGTTTGAACTTATGGTCGATTACCTGCATGGTTAAGTGTTTGCGTGACTATGACATGCTGATCTTCTAAACACACCGAGTGCGTTCAAGACCACTGTTCTTCGAACGAGCACAAATTGTCAAATTCCTGCCGATTCCGAACGCCGAGTACACATCACGAGAACGGGTTTGAGGTGCAAGAATTGCAACTAGTGTGGTATGAGAACATGCACGTTTGTGCGCACATTTTCTCGACATTCGTGACTCTAACACAGTAGTTCATAACACTATAGCTCATGACTTGGTCAATCGAATGAATTTTATTGACTTTATTGATAAAATTTCCAACTCCTGTGACTCTAAAAACTGAGCACAAAAACAATGGGAACGTCGATCTCGAATGCACTTATGGACGTTTATAAAAGGATAAGTCGGAGGTTAATATTGTATGCTTCTGAAGATTTTGAATGCGAAATAAAATATGGTGGTCTTTTTCTTCTCTAGGTGTCAGAAACTGAATTGTTTGCTACTGTGATGTTTGGTTTCATTAAATACTACTGAATAAAATGAAGATAATTTAATATGATGTACTGGACGGACTAGTGAAATGCTTTGCGGACTAGTGAACATCAACAGTGACTAGTCTGTACGGACGAGTGCTTGAAAAGTTGATTTCGAACCCTGATGATGGGACCACCCCTTGAGGTTTAAGGTCGTAGCCAAGATCATAGTGTATTCTTAATAGGGGCCTCCATGGCTGAGTGGTTAGAGTATCGTGCTCAAAATTACGCGACCTCTCACCTCTGGTCGGCGCGGGTTCGAATCCAGCTCGTGCTGGTAAGTGAGAAAGTTTCCCAGTTTACTTTCGGAAAGTCGGTGTTCTCTTCCCAGGTATCTGGGTTCTCTCTTCCACCAATAAAAACTGGGCGCCACCAGATAACTGAAAAATTGTTGAGTGTGGTGGAAAACAATCAATCACTCTTAATAATTCCCCAGTCCTGACAAGTTTAATCAGCAGTTGTTTTCCAGTTTGTATAATTGATACGCAAGTATTTTCATATAGTCTTAATACAAGCATGTTCAAACAGTGGTTCTTACATGAAGCACATTGAGGAACCAGAGTCCTTTTCACTACTTAAAACATCTCTGGCGAATGCTATAGAACTTGGAGGTTTTGATTAATGATTGATTCCATGAAATATTCTGTTTTTCACAGATTGTTATATTCCTACCAGCTTTGTGCAGGAAGATGGGAGTACCATACTGCATTGTGAAAGGAAAGGCAAGGTTGGGACGTGTAGTGCACAGGAAGACTACCACGTGTCTGGCCTTCACCAATGTCAATTCGTAAGTCAAAAACATCAGAATTCTCTGTAGTCGATTTTATCTCAAGGAGAAAGGATAGTGTACATTGATTTAAATGTATGATTTCCGTGCATCCAAGATCGGTTTGAAACCATTTCTTTTTCATTGGAGCAGTCACTTGACTTTGTGCTATTGTTTGGCATAATTTCCAGGGTCCCATTACACATAAAAACTTGGAACCAAGACATTAGAATTGTTAAGTTTTCTTATGATTGATAGCTTACTAAGAGGTTTTATTACACATAACATAACGCCACCACCCTCTCCTCCCGAAATGCTTCTTTGGTCCCATTTATGATTTACAACCATCAAATTGTCACCGACATTGAATTTTAGTGCCAGAACACTATAATCCCGTGGGGATCCGGGTTAGAATAGGTCCTCAGTACCCCTTGCTTGTCGTAAGAGGCAACTAAATGAGGCGGTCCTTCGGATGAGACAGCAAAAACCAAGGCCCCGTGTCGCAGCATGTGTGGCACGATAAAGATCCCTCCCTGCTCAAAGGCCATAAGCGCTGAGCATAGTCCTAAATTTTGCAGCCCTTCACCGGCAGTGGTGAGGTCTCCATATGAGTGAAAGATTCTCGAGAGGGACATTAAACAATATTTAATCAATCAATCAATAATCAGAACACTATGTATATAAAGCTGGACTGAATTAACATTTGGTTTTGTAATAAATCAATAAATTTTATTGCAGAGAGGATAAAAATGCACTGAATAAACTGTGTGAGGCTGTAAAGACCAACTTTAATGACAGATACGACGAGGTGAGTTTGTGTGTGTACTGTTGTTTACGGCACTCCATCAGAGACACAGTGATGAATGAATTTCTTCACCTGAATAACTCATGTGGATTATTTTTGAGCTTTTTAACTCTGAGTGTTTCTGATGAATCTATAGGGTAATCACAAACAATTCATGTGAAGTTTCTAGATGAATAAGGTAAACTTTTAAAAGTTTTTCTGATGAAAAATCAATCTCAAATTGGTGGGTTTTTTTTTATATGAATGGATTACAGATATAAGGTTTAAGTTTGGGTTTTGTTGAGCTATTTTTTATTTCTCGAGATCAAAGATTGGAGAGCATATTGTTTTGTCATTCTGTCCAAAACATTAAACTTGCCCATAACCTTGCAAGAGTAAGGGATTGGGCTCTCATATTTCATATGTGCATTCCTTGTGACAAAACCTTTCTTTTTTCACCTTGTGACCTTGGAGTTTGACCTATATTTCAAAACTTGACTTGCTTTCTAAATTTTGTGTGTTGAGTGATATGGCTCTCACAAATTGCATTCCTTGTAACAAGACTTTTTGGTACTAATGTTTTTGACTTCACTGACATTTTGCCTAGTTTTATTTGTTGTCATTAGAGATGTAGTAATGTTTTTGACTTGACTGCCATTTTGCCTAGTTTTGTTTGTTGTCATTAGAGATGTAGTAATGTTTTTGACTTGACATTGACATTTTGCCTAGTTTTATTTGTTGTCATTAGAAGTGTTGTAATGTTTTTGACATTGACATTTTGCCTAGTTTTATTTGTTGTCATTAGAGGTGTTGTAATGTTTTTGACTTGACATTGACATTTTGCCTAGTTTTATTTGTTGTCATTAGAGGTGTTGTAATGTTTTTGACTTGACTGACATTTTGCCTAGTTTTGTTTGTTGTCATTAGAGGTGTTGTAATGTTTTTGACTTGATGTTGACATTTTGCCTAGTTTTGTTTGTTGCCATTAGAGATGTAGTAATGTTTTTGACTTGACATTGACATTTTGCCTAGTTTTGTTTGTTGCCATTAGAGATGTAGTGTTTCACAAGCATTCACAAATTGTTTAGAAACTTGATACATCTAAAACTGTTATGCCCTGAAGTCATGATGAATTTAACTTTTCCCGAAGCTGATTTGTTCGTGAAGAGCTTCTTAAGCTATCTGACGACTTCAGGGCCCCAAAGGTTTGTTACCCTACTTATGAAAATATCCCCCCCCCCCAATAAAAACCCAACAACATATTAATCCTGTTGTTTCTTGTCTTACAGATTCGTCGACATTGGGGAGGTGGTCAGATGGGATCTAAATCTCAAGCTCGCATTAACAAACTTGAAAAAATCAAGGCTCGTGAACTTGCCCAGAAAATGGGATAAAAGACTGGATAATAAATAATGGCTGAATAGCTTTCTGTGTTCCTATTTCTTTGGAGTCTGCTGCATAGCATAAGAAAACACACACTTGTAAGGATCACTTGGATAATTTTCATTCTGCCCCCCATCGAAGAAGAGAGGCATATTGGTTTGCACCTGTCGGTTGGTCAGTCGGTAGACCACATGCTGTCCGCTCAATATCTTAAGAACCAATCACTTGATCGTAATTATATTTCATGTGGGGGTTGGTTATGAGTAGAAGAGGACCCCTAGTATTTTTCAGGTCAAAAGGTCAAGGGTCAATCTACTCTGGACATAGGAATATCTTGAGAACCCTTTTGCTTGACAGACATCAAACTTAGTACACTGGTACATCCCAAGGATTAGATGATTCCTATTGATTTTGAGGTCACATGGTCAAGGGTCAAACTGAGCATAGGAATATACTGACCACTCAATGTCTAGAGAACCCTTTGCTTAGTACATCTTTAGGAAAAAATGACCCCTCTTGATTTTGAGGTCACATGCTCAATGGTCAAATGGGACACAGGACAGACATCAAACTTGGTACACTGGTACATCTTCAGGAGAAGATGACTCCTATTAATTTTAAGGTCACATGGTTGAGGGTCAAACTGGACATTGGAATATACTGTCAACTCAATATCTTGAGAAACCTTTGCTTGACAGATATTAGGGCTGTGCGGTGCACCGAATATTTCGGTGCACCGCGATTCATGCCATTCGATTCGATGCACCGATTACAAATTCCGGATTTCGGTTCGGTTCGGTTTAGATTTTACATACACCAAAACAACAAATATGGCGTCCGAGTGATGTGCAGAACATGTGGTTTTTCATGCAACAGAGATTTAAATCACTACTGTGTTGAGCGTAAGCATTTTCGCCACTCAGATACCAACAGAATATGATCCGTAAGATCATTGCAGTTTATCTTTACATGACAAATAGTATTTCTGTCAGTGGTGGAGTGAAATCAACATCGTAGGTAATGACACAGATTTGACAGTTAATATGAGAGCAGTAAATCAATAAAGGAGAGATTTTCAAAGACTCTCTCAATTGATAAAATTGTTGAATTTTTACATATCAATGAAAACAATATCATATACATTTTAGATGCACTATAGATTTGTTTAATAATGCAAAACTTATGCAGCACATTAATATAACAAATCTTAATAGACTAAGACTGTCAGTGTTTTCTTTTTTCTATCAAAGTTATAAAATGCCATTATAAATAGATATGATGTTTACAAATGACGACATATAGTTATATAACTTGAATAAAATGAAATCAAATATGCTACTCATTAAAATTGTTAATTTTTGTGCTGTCATTAGATAAATTGGACCTAACATGAACCGAATCGAAAATAACCGAACCGTGCTGTTCTGAATCGAAACCGAACCGAATCGAGGAAACCCTGAATCGTCCCAGCCCTAACAGATATCAACCTTCATACACTGGTACATCTTAAGGAGAAGATTTGAGGTCAAACTGAACATGGGAATATACTGTCCGTTCAATATCTTGAGAACCCTTTGCTTGACAGACATCAAACTTGGTACACTGGTACATCTTCAGGAGAAGATGACTCCTATTGATTTTGAGGTCACATGGTCAAGGGTCAAACTGGACATATACTGCCCCCTCTATCTTGAGAACCATTTACTTGACAGACATTAAACTTGGTACACTGGTACATCTTTAGGAGGAGATGACCCCTATTGATTTTGAGGTCACGTGGTCAATGGTTGGACATGGTAATATATTGTCTCCTATATTTTAAATATTATTTGCTTGATTGACACCAAACTTTGTACACTGGTACAGCATAAGGAGTACATGACCCCTATTGATTTTCAGGCCACATGGTCAATCCACTCTTGACATTGTCTGCTCAATATTTTGAATTGATACTACTATCAATTAAATGATGTATGTGTATAACCTTTTTTCAATTTTGTACCATGGGGGGCATATGTGTTTTACAATCATCTCGTTTCAAAAAATGTGCAAATATCCAAGTTTATTGTAACATTGCCAAAAGTTCCATAGAAGTCCCAGCCCAGTCTCCAGTCATCTGTAACGTATCTGTATCCTGACAGCCCAGTCTCCAGTCGTCTGTAACATATCTATCCTCGCAGCTCAGTCTCCAGTCGTCTGTAACCTACCTATCCTCACAGCTCGGTATCCAGTCATCTGTAACATATCTATCCTCACAGCTCAGTCTCCAGTCATCTGTAACGTATCTATCCTCACAGCCCAGTCTCCAGTCATCTGTAACCTATCTATCCTCACAGCTCAGTCATCTGTAACGTGTCTATCCTCACAGCCCAGTCTCCAGTCATCTGTAACCTATCTATCCTCACAGCTCAGTCATCTCTAACGTGTCTATCCTCACAGCCCAGTCTCCAGTCATCCGTAACCTATCTATCCTCACAGCCCAGTCTCCAGTCATCTGTAGCCTATCTATCCTCACAGCCCAGTCTCCAATCGTCTGTAACGCATCTGTATCCTCACAGCTCAGTCATATGTATCGTATCTTTATCCTCACAGCCCAGTCTCCAGTCATCTGTAACGTATCTATCCTCACACCCCAATCTCCAGTCGTCTGTAACATATCTATCCTCGCAGCTCAGTCTCCAGTCATCTGTAACCTATCTATCCTCACACCCCAGTCTCCAGTCATCTGTAACGTATCTGTATCCTCACAGCCTAGTCTCCAGTCGTCGGTAACCTATCTATCCTCACAGCTGTCTCCAGTCGTCTGTAACCTATCTGTATCCTCACAGTTTGTCTCCAGTCGTCTGTAACGTATCTGTATCCTCACAGCCTAGTCTCCAGTCGTCGGTAACCTATCTATCCTCACAGCTGTCTCCAGTCGTCTGTAACCTATCTGTATCCTCACAGTTTGTCTCCAGTCGTCTGTAACGTATCTGTATCCTCACAGCCTAGTCTCCAGTCGTCGGTAACCTATCTATCCTCACAGCTGTCTCCAGTCGTCTGTAACCTATCTGTATCCTCACAGTTTGTCTCCAGTCGTCTGTAACGTATCTGTATCCTCACAGCCTAGTCTCCAGTCGTCTGTAACGTATCTGTGTCCTCACAGCCTAGTCTCCAGTCATCTGTAACGTATCTATCCTCACAGCCCAGTCTCCAGTCATCTGTAACGTATCTATCCTCACAGCCCAGTCTCCAGTCATCTGTAACGTATCTATCCTCACAGCCCAGTCTCCAGTCACCTGTAACCTATCTATCCTCACAGCCCAGTCTCCAGTCATTTGTAACCTATCTATCCTCACAGCCCAGTCTCCAGTCATCTGTAACGTGTCTATCCTCACAGCCCAGTCTCCAGTCATCTGTAACCTATCTATCCTCACAGCCCAGTCTCCAGTCATTTGTAACCTATCTATCCTCACAGCCCAGTCTCCAGTCATCTGTAACGTATCTATCCTCACAGCCCAGTCTCCAGTCACCTGTAACCTATCTATCCTCACAGCCCAGTCTCCAGTCATTTGTAACCTATCTATCCTCACAGCCCAGTCTCCAGTCATCTGTAACGTGTCTATCCTCACAGCCCAGTCTCCAGTCATCTGTAACCTATCTATCCTCACAGCCCAGTCTCCAGTCATTTGTAACCTATCTATCCTCACAGCCCAGTCTCCAGTCATCTGTAACCTATCTATCCTCACAGCTCAGTCTCCAGTCGTCTGTAACCTATCTATCCTCACAGCCCAGTCTCCATTCGTCTGTAACGTATCTGTATCCTCACAGCCCAGTCTCCAGTCATCTGTAACCTATCTATCCTCACAGCTCAGTCTCCAGTCGTCTGTAACCTATCTATCCTCACAGCTCAGTCTCCAGTCGTCTGTAACCTATATATCCTCAGCTCAGTCTCCAGTCGTCGGTAACGTGTCTATCCTCTGTGTGATAAACATAAATGGCAGGGTTTCAATGCTGTAGCTTCTAATTATTGAAAATTGTGTCCAAATAGTTAACAGTACCCAAATCTCCAAGAAATGCTAATTTATCTAGATGTAAGACCCAAATTAGACTCGATACAAGTATGTATGTAATTTTTTCCACGCAAATGGATTTAAGTGCCTACTAAAGCTGTGATGACTAAAATCTGCTCACTGCTGTACTATAATTAATAAGAACTTCATCCAATTCTAATGTTACATAATGTCTCGATTAGCATTCTTTTCGGTGCAAAAATGCCAGGCAAGATGGCAAAAATTAAGATAATGCTTACTCTTTCGACTAAAACTTTCATTTTCTTGTAACATTTAGTTGTTTTATAGCTGACTTCTTACAAAGGTCAGCAATATGGAAATTAAAATGTAATTGAGAATCAGGGTAACTTGTGATTCACTACAGTTTCCCTTAAGGTGGGTCCTTAGTCCTGGATTTTTGGGGTTTAGGTAGCATTTTTTTTGTTTGGAATCAATAGATTAACATTCAGAGTAATGAGAAAAGGCAAATTAGTTAAGGATTTCCAGATTTATTTTCATTACAGACACTACTGAAGTAATGTACCCTATGTAGATTTTTATGAAATTCATTGGAAACAGTTATCTGTTGTTATTTTAAAATAAAAACAACAACAAAAATTTTAAATTGCATTTATTTATCAGGAAACATGTCAAGAACTAAAACACATGTCATTTTCACTATGTTCATCAAGTTTTAGTATAATAAGTGCAAAATATTGAATTAGCCTTACTCTCCAAAATGTTGAAAAACAAACAAATATGGACACAATTTCCTTATAGCATGGTTTACATATCATTTTTTCTGGTTATATTAGTAAATGTACATCTGTTATAGTTATTTATGAAAAAAAATCCATACCTTTCCTTAATAATTTCAAATCTATAGCTTCCAGAGTATGTATACCCCCATGAAAACCCTAAGTCTGGTACCATACAACTGAGCTATTCAAAACCACTCATGGATTAAAATTTTATGTAATTTCATGAAAAGACACAGATTATAATTCCTTATCACCTTGGTAAAATGTTTGTGAAAAATATAGGAAATCTATTGCATAATGGACTTGATAAATAATTTAATGAAAACAGAGTTATTGTCCTTGGATTCAATATTTTGAAACGCATAATTGACTATTCAAATATAACTAAGACTTTTGAAATATTTTATGGCTAACAAGATTTTTTACAATGACTATTGAAAAAGACTCCAACAAAATTTATGTTCCAGTCATTAAATTATTGACTTTGCACAATCTTATGACGTCACAGGAGTGTGGAACTACGTTAAATCAAAAGATACTAGTAAATCTAGGTCTCTACTTTTCTTCCCCAGGGACTGAAACTGATCAAAATTTGCTCTTATTGTATTGAGATTGAATCAATTTACGCGTTTATAATAAAAAGGTGGAAAACTCCCCAACTTAAACATGCATCGCTAAAATTGCTGTCCTGAAGACCGAGACCATAGTGTTTAAGGTGGCTCATTACACCCCCCCACCCCCAAAAAAAATTCCCCACCGCAACGCGAAGGGAACAAATACTGGTGTATTTTGGTTCGACAAATTCTACAGGAGTTATGGGACTTTGTTGAATTTGTACTTGCTACACTTGTAAAAGGAACACTTTGTGGACGCAGCTCTTCAGAAACCGCACAACGGATTTTGTTTAAATTTTGTAGGATCGTTAGTCACCATATGTAGTTGATCATATTGCGCCGGCATTTTGATTCGACAAATTTTACAGGATCATGCAGCCGGAGTTATGGGACTTTTGTGCTTCAACTTTTTTGCGGCGGTGGGGGACATATATACATGTATATGGCTACGCTTAGGAATCTTGCATTTAACGTTTTGTTAGAAAACCTCGTTCGAAGCATGAGAGTGATGCAAACTCGATTTTATGTGAACCCCCCCCCCCGAAGATCAAAAAGGTGTTTTGTTTGCTTGAAGAGTCCAAATTTTGCGATGACATGGATATCTAATCGAGCATGCCTAAAAGAATCGGACGATCTAAAAAAAAATTAATGCAACAGTATTTATAAAAAAAAAATAAAAATGAAACGTTTGTAATTATATATATACATTTTTAAAGAAAAAGCATGTCAATTAGAGAATATAATATATACATGACAATGTATTTGAAAACGGAATTGAATTGAAACTGCCAAAATTCAGAAATAACTATACAATTTTTTGAAATTTGAACAAAGCCCGATCGGAATTGTAAAAAAAAAAAAAAAATTATCATCAATTGATGCAAAATGATGTCAGATGGAGTTTTACGAAGAGGCTTACTTTTACAATCGATTGCTGACTCTTACAATTTAAAGGGATAAACTGAACTACAGAAATTGGACCAAAAGATATACAGACCGCTTCAGTAAAAACACCAATCCGATTATTACGTTTATTAATAGAGTATTGTAAACTTTTTAGCAACTCCTATTCTGTCTACATTTGTTCAACACTTTCGCAATGCATAACTCGTATTAATCCATTGCGAATTTACAGTATATCATAAATGTATCATAGCGTGCTCAATATAAGCTGGCGAACACGAATTATCCTGACATTTCTAAATAATGTGTCATCAGCCCTCAAAGTTTAAAAGTTCTCTATATATCACATCTTAGGATCCTGGGGCGCGTTTTACAAAAGAACTTACGACTTACGACCAACTTTACATACTGGAATTTACCAGTTTATTGTATGATCATTCACTCCAAATCCAATTGTTTTTAACAAAAATGTTGAAAATTAAGCCTTAGAAAAGTTTTACTTCATTCATTCAAAGTAATAACTGTGTAATAGAATTTAAGACTTGCGACTTTGTCGTAAGTTGTTTTGTAAAACGGGCCCCTGGCTCCCCTAGGAACAAAGCAACACCCACCCACCCACACACAAACCTACCTTTGAATGGCAGCTCTATATTAGGCGATCAAAAAGGTGAGGGGTAGCTTGTCGAGATATATTTTTTCATAGCCCCTCCCTCTCATTTTGAAAAAAAGTTACGTCCTTGTTCCCCTCTCTTCCGTGTTGAATATCTAGGTCTAAAGGTGTGGACAACCAATACGTGATGTGTAATTGTATGCATGTATATCAATTAATATACACAGTAGAATCAACAATGTTTGTGGCAATTCAATGACTCATGAAAATTGGCCCCCATGAAAAACGATTATTCCCCAGTGTACTAGTATATTCTATACATTATCGATATAAGCATTTGACATGCGCTTGTCCTTTAGAAATGCCATACCCCGTGGATAACCGGATTAGAATGGCTCCTCAATACCCCTTGTTTGTCGTAAGAGGCGACTAAATGGGGCGATCCTTCCGATAAGACTGGAAAAACCCACAGGGGCTCGGTTGTCAAATATTGAAAGTTTTGTATTATTTGTTCCCGAATAATAAATTGAAGTTTTGCATGATTTGTGTCCGAATAATAAATTATATAAATAAAATCCACCACCAAAATCCGCTTTTTTTTTTTAGAGGTTTTAAAAAAGGTGTATCATGTGTACATTACTTTTTTTAATGTACACATGATACACCTTTTTTAAAACCTCTAAAAAAAAAAAGCAGATTTTGGTGGTGGATTTTATTTATATAATTTATTATTCGGGAACAAATAATACAAAACTTTCAATATCTGACAACCGAGCCCCTGTGGAAAAACCAAGGCCCCGTGTGACAAAGAGTGTGGCACGATAAATATCCACCCCTGCTCAAAGTCCGTAAGCGCAGAGCATGGGCCTACACCTTGCAGCCCATCACCGTCAATGATGACGTCTCCATTTGATTCATTGGTTGCTTCCGGGATGTTTCACTCATATTGAGAGGTCACCATCTGTAGGTGAAGTATCACAAAGGTAGACCCGGCCTATATTTAGCGCTCAGCGCCTTAGTAGTGAGGGCTCTTTATTGTGCCAACTCACGGCCAACACATGCCGCGACACGGAAACTCCGTTGTTAAGGTGATACCTGAACGACCCGTGATTCTCGTTTCTAAATGCCGAGCGTTTTGCGAAGTAGCAATCACTACCTATTTTGACAGCTTAGGTTTCTCATATGATTGGAAAATACTCAAAAGGGACGTTAAACAATATTAAATCAATCAATATTAGGTTTGACGTGGCCATGGCACGAACGGGGCTTGAATTCACGACCTCCTGGTTACGAAGCGAACACTCTACTACTGAGCTACCACAATCCCATATGAATGAAAAATTTTCGAGTGGGACATCAAACAACATGAATGCGGTAAAGTCTTTGAATTTTGCAAATACCACTTCCAATTTTTTTCATATTTGGAGTTGGTCCCTTTATATTATAAAAGTCAGCCGTCGATTGTAAAAGTAAGCCTCTTCGTAAAACTCCAATACCCTTATATAATTTGTCAAATCATATTATTTTTCATAGTTGATCATATTGACAAAACTTTGGTAAAGTTTTTAACATAAAAATACTGTTTAATACGGCATATATACCTTTAACAATCGGCCAATATTTTAAAGGTGAGGAACAAAAACCGCCACGAGAACTATCACTTAATTGAGTCTATGTAAAATAATATTTTACACAAAATTCGCAGCATGGGTTCGAGCCCAGACGCTTTGCTTTAAAAAAAAAAAGAAGGGGGGGTGTAGGCCCAGTGATCGACTGAGCCAAGATTATAGATTTTTACAGAGATATATGATAATGTAACATCACTACGCGAGTTTGTTGAAGTTAAAGGGGTTTGAGTAACGAGACTATTCAATCTTCATCCCCTGACCTGCCGTTGACCGAAAGTCTGTAAATCGGAGCTTATTTACTTATAAAATACAGGTTAAAGAGCGGGCCCCTGATAGTTGGAACTTTGATATATATCCACTAAAACTATGAATGTTAACGGGAAATGGCATTGAGATTTCACAAATATAGAATTCAGGAATTATTTCTTATTTAAAATTTAGTGTTTTTATACATTAAAAGGGGGAATAAAAGGGATGCAAACATCATGTGTCCGTAATTAAGAAATACTTTATTTTCACATTGGCTTATCGATTTTATCTTGAACAAACATGAATTTTTTTTTTGCTGATCTGACGCAAACCGGGCTGGGTGCCATCTAAAACATGGCTTCGGGTAGGAGACCCAATATTACATTCTAACGCCTAGATTTTACATTTCAAAACATTTCTCGACCTCGAAGATTGTCCTGTAACATCGACGAAAACTCGTATTTTATTTCTTAATTCCTCCACGATTATTATAGAAATCAAAGAAATGCCGCGTCCATTATTCTCCAACATATGAATCCTGTAAGAGACACAAACTTAAAGAGTAGGACACGGATCCGTGGACATAACAGAGGCGGGATCAGGTGCTTAGGAGGAGTAAGCACCCCCTGTTGACCGGTCACACCCGCCAATCAATAGCGCAGTGATAACATCAAACTTCTACATAAAAAATAAATATATGGGTTAAAAACGTAATACTAAACAAAACCACATCGGTTTGAGACCTTTGACCTGATTAGGTGTTGTGTATTGCCTTTGATTAAAAGGCTTTAAAATGTATATTCTATCTTTATATGACCTAATGTTTTTACACTTCCTGTTTTGCTGATACAAAACTGAAATTTGGTCACTGATAATTTTATTTAATTATAAAAATTAGTCAAATATATTTGATAATGGTTTTTTAATATACTTTTATGTAAAATACTCGAATCTGATTAGTCGGGAGAAGCATTTGAAAAAACATCTTGTTACCCTCTGAGAATAGAAAGCACGAGATCCAGGACCCATATTTACTAAAGTTCGTAGACGTAGACGTAAACGTAGGATTTACATCTGACTTAAGATTAGAGTTACGTACTCGTGAATTGGTATTTACAAAACCGTTCGTAGCCGCAAACGTAACTTACGATGTACGATTGCACGTACGCGTGCGCAGTGGCTATTTTCACTTCGAAGCGTAAAAAGTGTGAATTTGCTCATTTACTTTGAATTCCCTGCGCTACCGCCGCATTATGACGAAAAAGAACACAGAATTTTGTGAGAAAGCAACGAATTTCAACGTATACGTATGCCTGCCAACGGCATGTCGATCAACTGTACCATTATTCAGTGTTGTTTACAAATCCAAATGGAAGGTTCATCAAATTTAACGCATTTGACTTGTGCATGGATCTGCGATGCTGTAGGTGTTCAAAAAGAAGTCGGCATGGACTGACAAGTAAGTTAAGTTGTTTGTGTAGTAATAACCTTAAATGTTTTACCACTGACTACTCGTCACTAGGCCCCTAAATAATGTTAAATTGACTTCAAGGGGATTCAGTACATGACACACATGGTAAAATCACAGTCCCTTATTCATTTTGTTCTCAACCTATGTAGCTGCTATAATGCCTGGATCTTAATTTCTAAATAGTGAGCTCATATACATATGTGTTATTTACAATTTGATATGTGCCCACTATTAACACATTAAGACACAAGCTCATTTGTGTACATGGTAACTTCAAACTTTTGACAATACCACAATTGAAATTCAAAATTATTTATCCCATTTTTTTAATTTCATGACTGGGACAACATCAAAGCAGTATCATAGCTACCTGTACACAAGTACGCACATGCTTTCACATCATTTCGCAAAAAGAAAAACAAGAATATTGGTGAAAAATTAATCTAAAATATACATTATATATACAGGCACTAATTCTAAAATGTGTGATTTGTACGTGCCTCTCTATTGCATGGTTATAAAATATGAAATTATTATTGTTTTAACAATATATACTCTGGGTGAACAGGTAGATAGGATGAATGGACTTGGTACCAGATGAGAACAGTTACAGTCTCTTTTAGCATCATTTCAATTATATTGCTTGTGCACATCCATGTGCAAAACTTTCAGAAAATATTGTGAAACAAAATCGCATTCAAAATTTCAAATACAGTTGTACAACTGTGTGAAGTCAGTGTTAATTTATTTAATGTAGAATAACATTGACTATATATTAATTGGAGATATTAGGTGTGATATACATGTAACATGCACTAGATATCCAAGTTAGCTGACCTCTTTTATTTTTCAAAGGGTCATAAAGGTGGTCAAGAAATAAATTGCCATCAGACAGCAGCATTCCTTGATTTAGATGCATTTCTCTTCATGTCCTCTCCTGAAAGATTTTCCATGATGCCTCAGGGTTAGGATTGGGATGCAAGATGTACAGTACATATATATGATGTAAGTATATCCACTGTTTGTACACATTTAATCATTTCTGTACTTACAAAGTTTTAAAAAATCCAAAACAAATTATGGTACATGATGTAATGATTTTTGTAATGCATTGATGATTAAATCCTTAGGCAAAGATTTAAGAATTAACATACATTTATGAGTTTTTATGATCAAAGTTTGTCCATTTTGCAAGTTTTGTACCTGTCTGTCTAAGCATATCTTCACCTTTTTGGCAAATAGAAATTTAACCAATCTAAGGACATACACTATGTTTCTTTGAAATTATTTTTTATCTCCTCGATATTAAAAATTCTTGC
The DNA here is from genome assembly GCF_947568905.1 of Ostrea edulis. NCBI lineage: Eukaryota > Metazoa > Mollusca > Bivalvia > Ostreida > Ostreidae > Ostrea > Ostrea edulis. The sequence goes on from NC_079165.1 coordinate 9,335,887, forward strand.
ATGATTTCCAAAATAATAGCTGTAATTTTGTCACCAAAATTTTAAATCAACACTCAATAAAAATTGCTCTATATCATATATTTCTGATCAGTAATAACACATGTATTCAGTTATTTGAAACACCTTTTAATCTCAAAGCAAGCAAATGAATATATGTAATTTTGGTGATTAAATAATTATTATCTTGCAAGCCAATAATTCTTCTTTATATATTTCTTTACACTAAAAGCGGTTATCAAATGTACTTTTATTAGGTCACCTGAGTTTACTCAGTAACCTATTGCAATTAGTTTTCATTCGTTGTGCGTTAACAATTGAACATTTTTAACTTCTTAATAACTACCAGTCCAATTCTTTTCAAATTTGGTATGAAGCATCATTGGGACAAGGGGGACCAATTTTCAAAAATCTTCTTATCAAGAAACACACATATATAAGAAAAACTAAATGCATAGTGATGTAGAGCAGGCAGGCCTCTACCAAAATTGTAAATTTCATGATCTCCGAGGTAGGGGTTTTGACCCCAGGGCGGGGCAAATCTTGTTATATAGTGTTTATGTGTATAAAACACTTAAATTACATCTTCTTTAATGCTATTGATACTAAATTGAAACTAAATGGATAGAGCAGGTAGTCTTTTACCAAAATTGTAAATTTGATTTCCCCCAGAGTAAGGGTTTTGACCCCAGGGTGGGGCCAAACTTAGTATATAGTATTTATGTGTAAGTTTGCTGATACTGTATAAAATATAAATGCAGAAAAGGATGTACAAAAAATGGTGAATTTCACAACCCAGGGTTATGACTTTAAGATGAGTCCAAATTAGTCATATCTTTTGATGTTTTCATGTGAATACACCTATTTAAAGCCTTTCATCAGTGTATGCACTTTGAGGGATGTGAAGTTTTAAGAACACATCTTGTTTTATACTGTTGCTGAACATTAGAATATAAATAACAGGAAATTTTTTCTAGATTTCATAGTCCATGGAAGTAATGATACTTTTCCACTAGTATTCAGGTGACCGATAAGGCCTGTGGTCTTCTTGTTAGGTTTCTGTTGTTTGTTTTTTTTATTTTACTAAAGAAATATTTTTATTAGTCAGTAATACATATTCCTTTGCCATTGGGAGATTTTGAGAGATAAAAATGGTTGCCATCACTTTCACAACAAATATGCCCCTTTAAATTTATAATGTTGTACTACCATGTATTATATGTCAGCCTGAGTAGCTTAGTGCAAAGGTACCAGGTTCAATACTCAATTTTGCTAAAGATTTTTCTCACCTTCTTTGCTACAGTAAAATCCCATTCATATACCTTACTGCAGTACATATCAGCTGATTTTACATTTTTACTTGCCACAACCAGGGACTATCAAAATATGTTAACTCTAGACTAATTAAACCTGAGAATTTTGTAGAAAGAAAATAGAATGCAAGTGAATTGTACCTGAAATATCACAAAAATTTATCTTTTATTTATAAACGTGAATGACCTTAACTGAAACTTACCATTCTTGGTTAAAAAGTATTTTTTTCTGGTTTGGAAAGAAGCCAATTTCATTACAAGGAAAATGTTTAATGAAAAAATACTAAAGTTGACCTTGCCTTGGGGTCATTTGAAATCTTTTTCTTAATATGGGCTCTTGGGTTATAAATCATTAAAATTAGAAATTGTAGGTGATACTTAATGATATCTTCCCAGATATGGTGTACGGTAGATAAATATAATGTAAATAAAATCAGTATTATCACAATTTTACAGTTTATTTAACTAACAATTATGTTGCATGTATTTTTCAAGCCTTATGAAATTTGATTGCAGTGTAATGACAGTTGTTTATTTAAATCAGTGTAATACTATTATTTTTCTAGGTCTATGGGTACATTGCTGTATTGGCCTGAAAAATCTTTTGCGAAACCGAGAAATGTTCATCTTCCATTGCCTTGATTGTGTAAAAGGACGAGCAGAGGAATGATTCAAAAATATATGGCAGGATTGAGAATCTAACCCATGACCCGTAGTCTGGTACTCTACCCACTGATCAATCCATGCTGATGGTCCATCTGCTACATTGATGTCATCTTATATATTTATTTATTCATTTATATCATATGGACATTTAAAAATTGACAGTAAAATAAAAAAAAGTTTGATATTCAGCAAAATAAAATTTGTTACAATACATGTTTAAGAAATTAAGTACATGTACATGCATTGTTATGCATACAATTATGTACATGTAATTATATTTGTTAATAGATAACTTTTTAGATGAATTTTCATGTTGTTATTGATATTGACATGTACATGTATTACTTCCATTTCTAGAATGATTTTAACATCTTGATATTAAAAAGATGACATAATAAATAAATCTTAAATATTTGTCAACAAAGTTGTCTGGTGGGTTAAAATTTGTAAAGAGGAGCATTAGTACATATGTCGGTTTAATGTGAGAAGCCTTCAGAATGAACTTTTATCAGTGAGATTTTTGTAAATTGGAGGGGGGGGGGGGATGGGCTTCAACAAAATAATATGTATGTTGAAGGCATCATCCTTGGAGTTTGGTAATATACACTGCAAAGACTTTTACCTAGCTGATCACATATAAAGGTCAATTACATACAAATCATGAATGGTAGAAAGATTCATATATATGCATTATCAATGAAGGTTTGACTCCTGTAGGATTATAGTTAAAGGAAATGGCACTCTGAAAGATTGAAAGTCTACACATGACTACACTAGTAGGCATCACAATTGCTCTCTGAAACAAATTACACAAAATTGTATTCTTGGAATGAAATGCATATCTTTTTTTTTTTTAAAGAAATATTTATTTAGAGGCTCATTTCCCTGTTGTGTAAGTTACAATGTAACAAAGTTATTTGGACTACCAATATTTGCTTATAACCACAAAGAAAAGATCACATATCTATAAGTAGAAATGGTTTCTCTATAGCTGTCAATCACCATGTATTCTTGTACACAGTGACTCTCTTCTTTTCAAATCTAAAACATTGCATGTTTGATTGCATATATATACATTAATTCTACCATGTTTGGAAAATTAAAAAAAATGTATTTCCCTGAAAGATGCTAGACCTACCCTGTATAATAAGATAAATGGCAAATATTCTTTTTTTTTTTTTTTTAAATAACCTGCATGACTAAAATAAAAAGCTTCCCAATTATTTCTAAAGGCAAGGTTAGATCCACCCAGTCTGATTAAAATCAAATTTCGCATTTTGCTCGATATACGGACATACGGACAGCGACTGTCCGTATATCGAGCGAAGTGAGAAGTTTGATTTTAAATCAGACTGAGATCCGCCACAAGGTAAATTAGATCGGGCTCAAAATTTAGAGAATTGTCACACAATTGCAGATGATCTCAAAGAAAACGATAATCTGAATAAATACAATTAATTTGTGTATTACTAACCCGCTTATATGCATCTAGAGGGTTTGTAAGGTCTTTACGCAAGAAATTATCGATAAAAATGACAAGTCGCCATTTGCTTTGTTTATTCTTAAAGTTACGATCAGCTTACGTGTACTAGTATAGCACACGTAGAGTTACGCTTATTTCTGACGTAAATCTACGTCTAAAACTGTTAGTGAATACCGTCCCACACGTAAACGTACGCTACGTCTAGATTTACGCTACGTTTACGTCTACGAACTTTAGTAAATATGGGCCCAGGGTAATAGTAGCTAGGATAGGGTAGTAGTATTTGACGACGGGTGATATTATAAAAATTATCACATGTGTCAAATTTATGCGCGTACTTTTCGCCGTAGATTGTTAGACGACGTCGTTTGAGTGTTTGTAATAAACGCGAATACCCACATTGATATACGAAATATCGCATGACAGTGATTGATCAAATGTCAACAGACGTAAGTCTTTCTGCTGTGTTGTTTATATAACATTCAGTATAATAAAACATATATTGCATGTAGTTGAAAGTAACATTGAAATTTTTCACCCCGAGAAACCATTGTCAACCGAGGCGTAGCCGACTGAAAGATGTTTGACATTCATCGGCAAAGCAATCATCTGAGTTCCAATAAACAAATATGGTGATGCACAGACAATTAACCCCTACTACACGTATTTGTGTAGTTTTGTTGGACTGTGCATTTCACTGCATCGCATTGACATATTCCGTCAACATCAAACTAATTACTTGAAATATCTTCTTTTTTGAAAGTCTCACTCTTTTCGTCAGGAATATTCGTCATTCCGTTTCGGAAATTGCCATGCCGTCACGAAGTGACATGATTCTTAGCGAGATAGGGAGATGATTTCTGAGCTTGTTTTGGTGTATGATGCAGGATAAACTCCTCGGTCTCGAAATGTTTGAAATATAACCTGAGCTTCGACTTTTATATTTCAAAACAACATTTCTCGACCTTGGAGATTATATACTGCAACACCCACGAAAACGCGATCTTTATTTCTTAATTAATATTTGCTACTCCAACTACAAATGAAGACATGCCTGTCTATGTTCCCAGAAAGTTAGTGAATAAATTATGCAAATAGTACTAGTGTTTGGGACCAACCAACCCCCAACCCCTCACACACACACACACATAAATCTTATTACATATAGGGCGATGATTTTGCAATTCTTAATACTCATAGATATACACCGCATCAATTGTTGTTGAATCTCTATTACACAAACTGTGTGAAGTTTAAGGTCTCAAGCCGACTCAACTACCGCCAACCCATGACGAGCTGTCCGTTCATTTGAAGCCATGTTTTAGATAATGCCGGATCTAATATTTCTGCATGTTGTGAAATAACCCTTACATATTTAAACAACTAACGTTGCTTAGTAAGAGTAGATCGCCATTGAACCCGAGCCCGACAGCATCTCCCAATCATGGTGAGACACGAAAGGTTTTGGGGGCGTTTCTCAGCCGCTTACTTCGACCAATTCACCGACTGCGACAGCGTCGGGTAACCCAGGGGCCCGGGTTGGCCTTTTTTCCAAGAGGAACCCGGGCCGAGATGGATGTTTACATTTTTTGACGACACATTCACCCACACCTACACAGCGACCTGGGAGACATGCGGCTACACGTGGCCTGAAGGACGGACCCCTCCCTAAGCGGCCGCGCAGTCACACCCTCGGTGTGCTAGCAGTGGGGAGTGGGGAAGTCTGGAGGGCCCCCAATCGTTCAGTGTTAGTGGTAGATTTGTGTTACTATATTTACCACAGCATTGTCACTTTTGGGGTTTGTTATCTTCACTAATTCTGAGGTATGTACGGGTACTTGTCTGAATGTGTATTATCTACAGGTAACAGGTGGAAGGGTTATTAAAATGTTATGTACAGTCACCTATGCACGGATATATTGTATTAAGGAGTGGCCTGACCTTGATGTAATCGATTAAATCTGATTATGATGTACAATTTGCGAGTGCTGTGATAATTAGGCGATGGTCTTTGATTGTTTTTTCTTATTTCGTCTTTGTTATATAGTGAAATTCCCCCGATTAGGCCCACAGAAAATCTGGTATATGAATACATGTAGTAGAATTTCCTCCTAATTCAATTCCGGTTACGTTTATAACAAAGGATTGGAATTTTGTTCTTTTAAATAATTTAATATGTAATTCATCTTGAACTGATTCTGTTTTTATAACTATTATTATTAACTTAAATTTAAAACAAAATAAAGATGTCTAATTTTAATTACTAAGTTGGAAATAAAACATCCGTAGCTTCTTTTATATGACATTGAGATAATATAATAATAGGGGCGGATCACGGATCTAAAGTTATAGGATCTGGGGGACCATTCTGAGTCAGACGGTCCCAAAAGCCGGTGGACAGGTATTTCAGCTGGTGTAGAGCACCTGGCAAGTGATTCAGAGGTCCCGGGTTCGAACCCTACTCTGGTCTGACCCCTCCATTACCCACCCCCCTCCCTGTTACATATGTAATGTAAACCTCGGTGTTGAACATTAATTTCTAAACTACTGACTCCTTACCGGTCCTAGAATGGTGATCTCTATAAATAGATTATATATATGTTACCGGGTGTTAAATCAGAAACCCATACCCGTCACAAGGTTTATTTTTATCTCAATCAGAATAACATCATCCAAAGATCATTCAGAAAATTATCCAAATGTTATCCAAAAGATTCTACAACAAGTAACAACAAACATTAAACATGCACACATTACAAAAGACGCACGCCATAAAATCACGGACAGGCATGACAAGAACTAATTTTACTTAATTTACTACATTTTAAAAAATGGCAAGACAAACACACAAAACACCAGGTAAACAACACATAACACACTACTACCAAATGCGTGGTGTTCGAATCTGGATGGATCTATATGTAGTTCTGGTGTATATCTATCAATTAATACAAACAAATAGAAATAAAATAATACCACTCTTACACTCACTCTATGCATGCAATCCTAACATAATTAGTAACTGACCTGATTAGTAGACTATAGTATGCAAGTTCAAATACCCAAAGTTTATAAAGGGGCATCGAAACGATTCGAGCTGAAAATTTTTCTAATTTTATTTTTCCATTTTGAATGTTTTGAATGCTTAACTAATAAGATCTTTCTAATGGTCATCAAAAATTGCCGAGGTACATGGGAGATACAGGACTCGCAATTCTTTGTAATGTAAACAAGGCTCGTGCCATATTGTCGTTTACATAGGTTAAATATACTTGTAAAGGAGAGATTTTCAATTTACAAGCTAATTCAGAACACAAGTTAATAACAGTTTCTGTCATTTGATACCTTGACACCTCATCTACAGGATAGCCTATAACTCCCGCTCTGTTCTACTGTAGTTAACTGACACTGTTGCATGCGTGGGTCTTATGGAGTATTGTGCAGTGTATGCCATTCCAGAACTTGTCTATTTTACTTTTAAAATCGTTGGTGTCTTTGGCACACACTGCCCACTCTGGCAATCCGTTCCACTCATTTACTACCCTCAAGCCAAACGAGTACTTTCTGATATTTAAGGGACTGCAGTGTCTCTTTGCCAGCTTCTTGTTATATTCTTGTGTTCTGTGAGTCTTGGCTAGAGGCAGTAGTTTTGTTTTTGGTCTACTCGGTCCCTTCCTGTTAATATTTGTCACATTTCAATTTGATTGAACTATGCTAGTAAATAACCAGTGTGCGAAATTAACGGTGGACCGATAGACAATGTGTATAGAAAACCCCGTCGGTCTATATCTACCAAAACGTCGATAGTCCGACTTGTCTATCGGAAATCTGACTAAGTAATTGTTATATCGTTGATTTGTTTCTGTCCACCCCTTTTCATAATCAAATGTTCCACAATCTAATAATGAATCATTCGATTGAGAGTATTCCATTTTTTTTTTTTTTAAAAGAGGGGGATATCTAACAGAATCACCTCGATATGTACTTTCGCTTTCATCTTCGTGTGCCCTCGGTCAATTTCGCTGATCTAAACGTCGTTTTCTTTAGTATCGAGTAAAAGATAAAATAGAATAAATAAATCCAAGTTTCATTAGCAGAAACGCCGCTAATCACAGTCTTCGTTATAACAAGAAACTTGGTGGCAATTTCTACATGTGTATATGGACATGTTTTTGCTCTTTGTTGGTTGTACTTTGTTTTATGTCCCGCTCGAGAATCTTTCACTCATATGTAGATGTCACTGGGGTGCAACATTAATTAAGGTATATGCTAACATTGGTGTTTACGACCTTCGAGCAGGATGTGATCTTTATCGCACCACACCTGCTGTGACACGTGGCCTCGGCTTTTTTTCGGTCTCATCCAAGGGGCCATTCCATTAAGTCGCCTCTCACGACTGTTCTTTTAGAATGGTGAAAACAGCTGATATTGGCAAGGTTTTCCACGTACCTATATCTTGCATCTTCAGAAATTAGTTTTCATGTGCTAATTTTAGTGTTTTTATTTCGGTCTATCATAACAAAGAATTGTGAGTGCTGTATCTCACTTGTAACTCAACAACTGATACAGGGTTGATCATTAGAAATACTTTAGTTAAGCATTATAAACAATAAAAAATGGCCATGGAAAAATAAAATTTGTGAAAATTTTCAACTAAAATCGTGTACATTCTCCTTTAAATGAAGTGTAACAAAACTGCCCAATTCTATTTTTAAATTCAATTTGAATCTTTCACTGACCAAGAATTGTCATGTGACCAATGATTAAGAAACTAACTTGTGTCTACTTGCGGCTAGTGGTCGCCATCTTGCCAGCGATACCAGATACCCTCGACCCATTTTGTAAAGAATTGTGAATCCCAAATTAAGAGATAAAAACAATATTCATTTTTTAAAAATGAAATCAAATTTGTTTTCATTCTTTCATCGTTTTTTTTTTAATCAAAGAAGGAGACATGATTTATCTCAAATTAAGGGTGGGGGGGGGGCGCCAGAAACACCCTCTTAAATTTACCACTAGTCTAGCAGCGGAATTGAAACTGAAATTCAGAGCACAAATTTGTTTGTATAATAATTTTATCATATGATTTACCATATAAATACATATCAAAACTATGTTCTCAGAAAACCCATGATACAAATCAAATAATATCATTCAGAGAATTTATGGTCCCCTCCCGCCTTCCCGCTTAAGGACAGAAGAAGGAGAGGAAAAGACCTTTCTGTGACAAGTTGACCTTTGATATAAAATATGGAACGAAGTGTTACAGACAGACGGACAGACACAAATTAATACCCACCGCTTATGTAATGTTTAAAAAAAAATATTTATTTTAATCGAAAATACACTCTTTCCTATGCATATTTAATTTGCGGTGTTGGTTGATTTGAACCCGATTGCCTTTTCTTCCTTCTTTCTATAAAGTGAAGGTCCGCTACTACGGCATTGTCTCCCTTTGGATAAAAAGCATGTGCGCGAGGGGGAGTCCATGTCGCTATTTACAAGTTAAAAAATCATGCACTGCTACTTTATTGTGTTTACAAATTCTTCCGTGGGGACCCGGGTTAGAATAAATCCTCAGTACCCCTTGGTTGTCGATAGCCATAAAAATGATGAATGTTTACATTTCACAGCTTGAGTTTCATATTTCCTCATACATGTATACAAGTCTATAGACGTGTGAATCACTAGTTCGTACAGATATTGGACATACACACCTTAGTTAGGGAACATGATTATGTAATTAGTGTCGTACAGACATTGGGCATACATACCTTAGTTAGGGAACATGATTATGTAATTAGTGTCGTACAGACATTGGACATACACACATTAGTTAGGGAACATGATTATGTAATTAGTGTCGTACAGACATTGGGCATACACACCTTAGTTAGGGAACATGATTATGTAATTAGTGTCGTACAGATATTGGGCATACACACCTTAGTTAGGGGACATGATTATGTAATTAGTGTCGTACAGATATTGGACATACGCAACTTAGTTAGGGAACATGATTATGTAATTAGTGTCGTACAGATATTGGACATACACACCTTAGTTAGGGAACATGCTTATGTAATTAGTCAATAGTGTCGTACAGACATTGGGCATACACACCTTAGTTAGGGAACATGATTATGTAATTAGTGTCGTACCGATATTGGACATACACACCTTCGTTAGGGAACACATGATTATGTAATTATTGTCGTACAGACATTGGTCACCCACACCTTATAGCTAGAGAACATGATTGTAATTAGTGTCGTACAGACCTTGGACATACACACATTAGTTAAGGAACATGATTGTAATTATTGTGTTTGTTTGAACTTTCCACACTGTTGTAAAAAAAAAAAAAAAAAAAAGCGTGGACTGTACTAAATAGTTTGATATTTTGATCCACAGATAAGGACTCGTCACGTATTCATCTATAAAGTACAATGTACAAAAAAAAGTAATAAAATGTTATACATTAAGGATTGTTTTGCTAAAGCTTTTTTTTTTTTTTTTTTTTTTTTTTATATACAAAAAATAGTGTGCAACTACTAAAAGTCCACACGGACACTTTGGGTTTGCGATAATATTACATCTATGCAGATCAGAATTCAAAATACCTTGTTATTCATGTATTAGTAGTATATTTCTTTCAGTATTTTCCAGTATAACTATTGATGTATTGATTATGTTAACTAGCATCCCTCAGAGAAGAATCAATATTGTCATAGTAGTTTGATATAGTGTGAAGTCCTACTAAGGTCGCACTTCATGCCTTTATGTATACTGTAATGTTAAATTATTTTAGCAAACAACTGTGTAATCATATATTTATTGATTGTCAGGGGAGACCACTCATTTTTCAGATTGATGGCATTTGTAATTAAGTTAGTACATGGTAATCTCCCCTTTATCATTATACATAATATATATTTATTGCGGCTTAATAAATGACAAATTTATCACACAAATTTGTATTTGTGTTCAGCCAGATCACTAATATTACCGGTACATAAATATCTACTTTCAATAAAATATCTAAGTATGAAGCAGAAGTGGACGACCCTGTGGTGTTTTTTATTTCCAATTCACGGGGATATATCGAATCAATATGAATGAAATTTATTATTGTTAATCGATAAAACGTCGTCGATATATCTAAATGTCGAATTGAAGGCCACAATCAAGATGTTTTTTCTTCTCACGTAGAAGTCTGCTTCATAAGAATGTATTTATAAATCATTTTAACTTTGACCTCTACCAGAGGCGAATCCAGATTCCAATCAGGGTTTATAAAGCACAAAGACGGCAGCAGAAATTATTGATAGTTTCTGTGAGTGAAAAAAGATGAAACAAAAATTACTTGCATATAAAAATAGTGGACTTTGTTTAATTGTTTGAATTTTTATCCACTGGGATCGCCTAACGCATCAGGCAGAATTCATCTTTAAAAATAGAATGTCGTCATGATTGTAAGAATTATTAATACATAGTTCCAGTCGAAGTCACTACGTCAGCTTAGTGACAATTCTTTTGGTTTAAAAACGCCATAGTGAAATTGTAGTGGCGGATCCATAAATTCTAAACGAGGGGCGCAGTAAAAGTTTGGGGGTCTAGGTTTGTCTTAAAGCCCCCTCCCCCCTCCCCCCGCCGGGGGGTATAGGTCGAAGTCGTGATTAGGTCCCAGAGGGCGAAACTACCTAATTCTACATATTTGTACACGTACAAGTGTTTGGGGACATTTTTATATGTAAGAAATGTGTCATATTTATGAGGGATGGGGAAGCGTGCCCCATCCGCCACTGAATTGTGATCAAAATGCTGATGACTATCATCTACAATATGGGTAGGTTGTGCAGAAAATGTATGGTTATCGCGCTGCTCGTTCAACAATTTTTGTGCACTTTCGATTTGTATTGGCAGGTCCATATGTTTCCTGTTTATTATTGTGGATAGTTTTATAAATAGATGATTTGGCAAACAACTTTAACCAATGAACTGTTTGTTTTTCAAGGTTATGTGCATCTACCCGTTTTCTTTAAATTATTTAAACATTTTACAGTCATTTGAAGTGGAATTAATCTTAGCTTTCAAACAAGAAAGATTATTGTCAACAATAATATATATATATATATATATATATATATATATATATATATATATATATATATATATATAAATCGATAAACCATCATGGATAAAAATATCTTTTGCTGACCTGACATAAACTAGTAATTTATAACGTAATTTGGTGCCTTCTAAAACATGGCTTCGGATGAGACACCCTACTCCGGATCCACTATAGGGCATGTTAGTTTGATGTTCCTCGAAAGTCATTGAACGTATACTAAAAATAGTGCATGTATTTGAAAAATGATACATATCTTACCAAAATTGATATTATTTGTATACGAAATACAAGGGTGCGATGTGTGCAACATTTGAATCTTCGATCCCCTTAACATAAATTGTTGAATCTCTATCCCCCAGATTAGTTTAAGGTTTCAAACTAGATCTACCAATGCCTATCGATCATTTTACTCATTGGGGGGGGGGGGGGGGTAGGGGTCATCATGCTAGTTACTGAATATTATTGTCTCTTTAAATGTATAAAAAAAACTTCACAGTTTTTAAAATTTTGAAGATATAGTAAATAAGATAACTTAAACCAGAGAGAGAGAGAGAGAGAGAGAGAGAGAGAGAGAGAGAGAGAGATGGATGTAATTTTCATGCTCTTGAATTCTATGATGGGTGGAACATTGTGTTTTGACTGTCTATTTGTTCAAATACATTAACTTAACTCTTTATAATAACTTTTATAACATACTACAAATTCGGTGAACGGAAAGTTTTAAAAGGTCTTTGTAAGAATTTCAGGTCAAGGTCACAGCCTGCTTCCAAAGTCCATGGTCATAATCGGTGTATAAAATATTTTTTAGCACTTTACAGTTAGGCCTTTATTAGGAAATATCACGCAGTGAATATATAGGTTTGCCTTAAAATGTTAATAATTGAAAGTTAAAATCAAACTTGATGATTTGTTTTACCTAAAAAATCCACTGGTGGAATTTAAACTTATTGGGGTGGAGTTAGCAAAACAACAAAGTATTAACTGATTGCCTGCTGAACACAGCTTAAGCAGCCATACTCACATTGGCTGCCAGTTACAAAACTCCCTATGATTAAAAATTACGAACGAACGCTCGAGGATTTAATTGTTTAACCATTATCCCAGGGAACAGAACAACCCCCACCCACCCCCGCATAGAGCGTGATCCGATCAATATCAGAGCAGTCTGGTTTAATTGTTAATAGTACCCCACGTCTTCATGAGTTGCAACTAGTTAAAGCGGTTTAAAGTATTGCTAAGTAACCTAAACCAGCTAAGATATGAAGCCATGTTTTAGAGGAAGCTTGAACTGGATTTTCATGTGTTGTGAAATAATGTTTGGTATTTAAACAGCAAATTTTGCTAAGTAAAATCAGATCGCCATTCAACTCGAGCCCGACAACATCTCCCTATACCATGGTGAGACACGAAGGGTTTGGGGCGCTTCTCAGCCGCTTACTTCGAACATTTCTCCGCAGCCGAGTACGGTTCATCTCCTAGGGGCCCGGGCTGGCCTTTTTCAATGAGGCACCCGGGCCGAAAACGGTGTGTACATTTGTTGACGACTTACCCACAGAAACCTGGGAGAAATACGGCTACATGGGCTTGAAGGACGGATCCCTCCCTAAGCGGCCGCGCAGTCACACCCTCGGTGTGCTAGCAGTGGGGAGTGGGGAAGTCTGGAGGGCCCCCAATCGTTCAGTGTTAGTGGTAGATTTGTGTTACTATATTTACCACAGCATTGTCACTTTTGGGGTTTGTTATCTTCACTAATTCTGAGGTATGTATGGGTACTTGTCTGAATGTGTATTATCTACAGGTAACCAGTGGAAGGTTTTTAAAAATGTAATGTACAGTCACCTTATCAGCTAATTAATGTCCTATGCAAGGAAAGATTGCTGTTATAGTGAGACCCCCCCCCCCCCTCCCCCCATTAACCCCACGGAAAATCTGCTACATAAATATATGTACATGTAGTAGAATTTCCTTCTAATTCAATTCCGGGTAAGTTTATGGAGATCCATTTATAGTAAAAACTAGCAATATTTGAAAAGACGAAATAGTAATGGTTTTTTGTTTGTTTGAGGAATGTACAACTGATGAGAAATATCGAGGGCACCTGATCTCATGTGAGATGTGAACCGAATATCCGGCGTTATCCATACTTATGTATATATAATTCAAAGTAAAATTGGGTAATTCATAATTTTTTGCTTAATCATGTAATTTGATTAAAGAGAGGCGATTCTTTTCATTTGATTGATGACATTCAGTATTAAGTTGTCCGGATGCCGTTTGTAGTATGTGCATGTTCATGATGTTTAATATGTAGCAACCCCCACAATTCCCCTCTAGATCCGCCACTGGATAATACATTTCCGCTATAATAACGCAATACGAATTCTCAACAAGAGGTCCATGGGCCTTAACGGTCACCTGAGTAATATACAAAATCTCTTGAACTATGGACAGCTCAATAAAACAAGGTTGTATTCATTATTTTTAAGAAATGAAAATAAATTATCATCGGCTTTCAAAATCAAGTTTTATCATTGTCCAAGAGTGAAAAAAGAAGAAGAAAAGAATTTAAAAAAAACCATGTACATTATCTTCATTGTATGATTGTCGCTCCCTGAAGCATAGGTAACTAGTCCAGGGGTCTGACTTCCACAATTTTGGTAGTAACCGTAGTCTTGACTATACAATAAAGTATTTTATCACAACTCACTGATGTATAGAGGAAAATTGTACAAGACAAACCGTATCCTCTGATACAGGTGTAGAGAATTTCAAAATGTTGGAAGAGGGCTACACGCTCTTCCTATTACCATACACACTGTTACTTCACAGTGCACTGAAGAAGAAAAGATTACCCTCCTGTGATGTCATAAGATTTCGCAAAGTCAATGATTTGATAAGATTTACGCATGAGAGGAATATAAATTTTGTTTGAGTCTTTTTCAATAGTTATTGTAAAAAAAAAATCTTGTTAACTATGAATAATCAATTATATGTTTCAAAATATTGAATCCAAGGGCAATAACTCTTGTTTTCGTTAAATTATTCATCAAGTTCATTTCATGCGATAGTTTTCTATTTTTCACAAACATTTTGTATATTTTTGAAACAAACAGTTTCATGAAATTGTTACGAATATCGTTTTAACCAGTCTGATGATGCTATTTAAGGAAAATTGCAATTTTCTGACGTTGACAATAGGTAGGCCTATATGTGTGCTAATTGATAAAAAAAATTATTAATACCGCAACGTGCTTATTCTATTATTTTTATTTGTTACTAAGATATATTACTTGAAAAATTAACAATCAAATATAAGGTTGAACCTATAATTCTAGAGGGGTGGAATTACCTTAAAGCCATAACCTGTGGGGATCAGGGTTAGAATAGGTCCTCAGGCGACAAAATGGGGCGATCCGCAAAAACCGAGACCCGTGTCACAGTAGGTGTGGCACGGTAAAGATTCCTCCCTGCTTAAAGGCCGTAAGCGCCGAGCATAGGCCCAAATTTTGCAGCCCTTCGCCGGCAGTGTTGACGTCTCCATATAAATGAAAAATTCTCGAGAGGGACGTTAATATACAACCAACCAATCAACTGAATCTCTGTTCAAGGTGTAGGGAATTTCGCGATATTGGTAGACAGCTACACGAAAGGTGAAGATAACGAACAGTGATCAATCTCATACCTCCTATAAGCAATACATAATAGAGAATTAGGCAAACACGAATCCCTGGATATATTCAGGTGCCTAGGAGGAGTAAGCATCCCTTGTCGACCGGTCACATTCGCTGTGAGCCCTATGTCTTGATCAGGTAAACGGAGTTATCCGTAGTCAAAAGCAGTGTGCCAAGAACGGCCTAACAATCGGTATGATTGATTGATTGCATCTTGTTAAATGCCCCTCTCGAGAATTTTTCACTCATATGGAGACGTCACCAAGACCGGTGAAGGGCTTCAAATTTAGGCCTATTCTCGGCGCTTATGGTCATTTAGCTGCAATAATGTAGCCCTCTCTGATTTTTTTTTTTTTTTTATTTTTTTTTTTTTTTTTGGGAGAGGGCTACAACTCATTAGGATCTCCGTAATGGTGCAAATGCGGGAGTGATTCACTCCCGCAACATTTGCGCTCATTCTAAACATTTCCTGACTTTCTTTACGTAAATAAAATGATATTCTGTTTCTTAGTCAATATATAAATTTACAACCTGCAACTTAAGATTTGTGAGGCTCTATTCTACCGTTTTCAACAATTTCGATAAATTCCAATTTCTCGATTCATATTTGTGCACCATGTTTGATGTACTGAAGTTTCAACTTCCGATTGTCAAGTCATTTGCATATGCCATATAAGGTAGTATTTACATCAATGGACAAGTATGGAGGCGAAAGCTATTTCGTCGGTATTGAAAAGGTTTGAATTTAATATCAAGTTAAAAACCGAACAGCAGAGTGTAAATTCTTTCTGCAACAATATGATTTTCCTTTCTTTGTCGAAGTGGCTCGAGTAACTACATTTTCGCGCTGATTGTCAATGTTTAGGTTTTTCATTAGATCCACCTACGAGATCTCGCGATAACAAGCATGGCGGAGCAGACGAAGAATTTTGCATGCTGTACATTGTATTTAATGAAAAACACCTTTATTAGACATACCCGAGCACAAAGTTGGTACTCCTTTTGGTGTAAACAACATTTGGGACTAATACACAGAGTTTATTATCGGTTATTCATAAAATTATTTTGCACCATTACGGAGATCCTATGGAATTGTAGCCCTATCCCGAAAACGTCAGAATTAAAAAAAATTGGATAGGGCTACATTATTGCAGCTAATGGTCATTAAGCAGTAAGGGTGCCACACCTACTGCTACCCGGGGCATCCGTTTTTAAGGTCATCTCCGAGGATCCGTGACATTTACACTTGATGCCGAAGGTTTTGTCATGGGACTGTCACTACTTGTTTTAACGACTTAGGTTTGTCACGGTCGGTATTCGAATCCTGAACTTCCGCATGCGGGGCGAATGCTCTGCCTCTAGACCACTGCGGCAATCGGTATGAAACACGTCCATAACCATGCTAATATAGGGATGGGGTCAATTACATTCAAAAGTAATTGATTAAATTACAATTACTTTGGCAAATTCTTTAGTTAAATTACAATTACTGCAAATTACAAATGTAATTAACTAAATTACAATTACTTTGATAAAGTGATTAATTAAACTACAAATTGCATTTTGTGAGTTTTCAAAATTTTATTAACAAGCATTTTTACAAGATATAGTTATTCACATATGTATAAATAAATGAAGTTTTAGATGTTTCCCAATGAATACTTGAAGTATTTGTCCATTGCATTTTATCATGACGAGCTGTCCAAAGGTTAAGTCATTCATCCTGCAGCGGTCAGGGCGTAGAATCTTTCCTGCAACACTGAACAGTCTTTCGACTTGATCAGATGTTGCAGGTATTGATATAGCAACAAATGGTGCCTTCATCAAAATAAAGAAGATTTATGCGTGTGTATATATTCCTGAAAGGTTAATATTTAGTTCCAACCAACAATAAAATTAGTTTATGCTAAATATACTAGTATTTATTGATCATAATAGATGAGTAAAATGTATAGAGAAACATGGTAGTTCAGAGAAATTAAAAAATTTAATTCTTCGTTGAAGATTTGATATTTTGTATGATTTGTCTTATGATGTAATTTAAAAGTAATTGGAATTACATGTTATTTTTCAATATAATTAATTAAATTACAATTACTTGTAATTGAAAAAATCTTCAATTACAAATTACTTCCAATTACTTGAAAATATGTAATTGATTACAGTCAGTTACTGTTACGTTTTTAATTACCCCATCCCTATATTTTGCTAAATCACATATACTAAGTGTCCATAACATCGATGAACCTTCAAGCTTTGTACCCGTGTTGAAATCAGTGTAAACTATCATAATTAATTGCTTGTTATAACCTGTACATCCCCCCCCCCCCCCCCCGAGGGCCCTTGATTGGTGAATAAAACTATATATAACAGTGTATAAACATTTTTTTTTAAATGAAAAAAGAAAAGAAAAGAAAAACCCAACTGAAAATGAGATAAGTTGGTGATTTTCTGAAGCTGACCCATATTAAATATGTTCATCATATTCTAGTAAAGTTAAAATGTTCAATATTTTATTTTCATAAATGCACACTTAAAAAATTCGACAACCAATATGCAAGTTCTCAAGTTCTGTTATTACAATGATATATATTTCGTCCAAGAACCTGCACAATTTTATTAATCCTGTGGCTGTGTTTTCGAGTTTTTACATCGATCAAAACCGAACACAACAAAGAGTAAAATAAACAGAATTCCCAAGGTCAAGGGCATTCCGATGGAGTAGCCGTAGAAAGGGTTGTCACATTTTGGACTGTCCAGCTGACTCATGGCAAAACCAAAGGCTGAAATATTATAAGATTATCGTAATTATACAATTCACTATATAAACAAATACAATACAGACGATTTTGTTTTACAAATACAATAAATGTAGATGGCATTTATAAGCCTTTTCAATTACTGAACACGTTTTATATTTCCCAAGTTTATAATAACGCAATTTTCAATAATTGACAAGGCTTTACCATTGAAAGGTCCCTGCAGCGGGTCCTTCAATATAGATGTTGTTCATTCTGACAGATTGATATTTCATGAAAAATAAGTTCTTGTTTAGTGGATGTTGCAGAAGAGCCACCGAGGTCAAAAATTTTCAAACAATACAAGTATTTCGAGACTGATGAGGTTATCCTACATCCATTAAAACAAGAATTTTATTTATAATCTACTACAACTCGGAAATATACAGCCGAGCATTTATGAATAAGGTCACTTCGTGACGTCATGACAGTTGGGAACAGACTAGACTTTCATGTATCTCCCCCCCCCCCCCCCCCCCCACACACACACAAGATAGGCTGTATAGATCTTATATACAAACCCCCTCTACCAAATCAACAACAACAAAAAAAAATATATGTAACCAATAATTTATCCAGAGTATGTTACAAGTTTTCCGCCAATAACCTTCATAAGTCGTTATGCATGGTCAGTTTCTACTTTTCATATGCTTGTTAGATGACCACTTGTGATATGCAGTGAATTATTGGTTCTGTATTTATTTTTTCATTAGGTACGGGGAAGGGGGGAGGGGGTGTACTGAAGATCTATACACGAAGTCCACACTTCAGGTGCCTGTGGGTTTTGTTTTGTTTTTTGCTGACGAAAAAGGTGTTCCTGATTACAACGCAAGTACATGTATCTGAATTTTGAAATAGATACAAAAAGAAAAAGAAATACTCGATGTGGATAGAATATTTTTATTTCTTATTGTATCTACATGTATCTATTGATCAAAATTCAGATAATTATAGCACCAAAAAATAGAAGATTCACGGTGGAAATCTCACATTATTTCTCGAGATCTTGATTAATTAGTGCAAATATGATTCGATAAACCAATCCCCGGTTTCTTTAAGTCTTAACTCTCAATACATATTTCCCAAATCGTCAACATTTACTTACATACAAACTCCAAAATGAATGTGACAATGACGGAGAAGGCGGCCATAAACTGCATAAAATCTCTGATTTCTCTATCCCACAGGAACCCAACAAATACCCAGAGGAAGGTGCCCGTGAAAAGGCCCATGACACTGGTGGGGACCATCAGCAGGGGAAGTAAGTGAGAATCGGAAGAACATTCTTTCCGAAAAAACACGACTGAAAACGAAATTTGCAGTTACATAAAGCTACATTATTATGCTTTGACTTACTGAGTCATGAAAATTAGTAGAATGAGAGTGAATTAATACAATGTACGGATTCAGATACCCACCCATTAACAGAGAAACGATGGAGGCCCAGAATATCAAAACTCCGGTACCTAGAGAAAGATAAAATGTGCACCCAAAATATCAAAACTCCAGTACCTATGGAAAGATAAAATGTGCAAATACTTTGTAAACCTACACGATGAGAGAGAGAGAGAGAGAGAGAGAGAGAGAGAGAGAGAGAGAGGAGTTTAGAGAGAGAGATTTTACCTCCTACAAAAGTTTTTGCGAAATGTTTTCTTTGCTTTCTGAGACACAAACCCATCCGACTCGCCATTTTTAATTAATTTAACCTTGTACTTCCACTTCCGTCTAATCTGTTGTATATTTCTTAGAACAGCTTATTGATTTCAGAGAAACCTATCACTTCCTAGTGTCGATAATGTATTTTAAAGATACATGCATCTAAATCTTAATTGGTCAATAAACCAGAAAATGCAGTTTAAACCCAAAGGAAATTTGATTTTATCGTAATCTGCTATGAATTCGATTCTCAATTTAAAACTCGACGGGCCCTTCGACATGTAAATACGAGTATCAATAGAACATTACCTGTCATGTTCAAAATGCTGCAAATTGTTTAAAATAAAGAAAATTGTATCCCACAGTCAAAAACGAGGCGGACCTTTGATCAAAGTTTGTAATATACAAGTAGTCCAATGAGCTTCAGGAATTTGTACAGAAAAATGATTAGTATTACATGTATGTCAGCTAAGATTATTATATATACTAGAATTACTTTTATTCACATCATATACATAAAATCTAATTGTTTTTCATTCTATTTATGAACAGGTATGGATAAACGATCAATGAAATGGGTAAAACTAGATGCTGCAGCCGATGACAACATGCCATTTCCAAAGTTATCAGAGGAAGAAATAAGAGTCTTACCATCAGCTGAAAACCGCAAACTCCTATTCAGCAGAACATTTTACTGAACAGGGTTTGTTTGAGGCCCTTGTCAGCAATGGAATTCCAAATATAATAAGTGCCAAAATTCAAAGTCGGTATAGAAGTGCAAAAAAGTATGCTCTGTGGGTGAAACATAATGATGTAACAATTTCAACGTGGTATTGCTCTTGCAAAAATGGTGCCCGTGTTGTCGGGATGTGTGGACACATTGCTTGTACTGTATGGTATTTATCGTTTGGAAGGTATCAAATATCTATTTCCGGTGTCAGAGACTGGACGGACGCTATTGAGGATGCTGCTAGAGATATGGACTTTTCTGATAGCGACAGTGACGACGATTGTGTCAGCAATCAAGAAGAATGAGTGATTTCCGCAGATAAATTAACGACTTAAAAATGTATATTGCAATTTATATCAAATAGAAATGTAGTAAATTTCAATTTCAACAACTTTTTATAAACTTCATCAGAACATTCCCTACTGTGTAAGAATCATATTCAGGAATGCTTCATATTGAGAAAAAAATATCAAAACCCAAAATAAAAGTAAACATTTTGTAACAATTGGTGAATTTTTTTTTTGACAATCATGTTGTCATGACAACTGGGAAATGTCATTATTTTAACAAAATCTGTTAATTTATTGTAAGGAGTTTGTGCATCATTTTTTTTTCTTAGTTTTTAAAGATAATCAAAAATTAAAATACATTCAAAGACGATTTTGTAGGATTTATAGCAAAATCATTCGTTTCCATGGCAACCTGGATCAAGTTTATATCTAACCCTTTTTGAGACATTGTAGTATCAATTATTTTAATCCAATACTTTGTTCTGAAAGATTTTGCTTATCGATATTAGATTTAACACACCTATCTTGAAAATATATTTTTTCTTTCAAACTCAAGGGGTAGGGGTAGGACTATATTGAGCGATTGAACCTATATTTAAAACTCTCTAGTGTACATTTAATAAATGAAATACAGTACACGACACGAGTTTTGTACACCCCACCGTGGAATGACCACGGTGGAAAATCCACGGAGATACACCATGTCCTCCGTGTTCCATGGTGTGTGTTATTTGCGAATACACACAGCTGCTAAGAGCTTTGTTCTGGCCACGGGCGCCTTGCGGGAGATGGGAAAATGTGCCGCAGGCCAAATAATCAAGATAAGGATGGAATTTTAATAAAAGAAAAAAATGTCAATATTTTCCCTCCTGATACTGATATTGTTTTTCAGCATTTTGAGCCAATTCCAACGATACCAAACACTATATATTATGTTTTTAAGAAAACCTGGTTTTGAAATTTTTTTCTTTAATAGTCTTCTTTCTTCATTAAAATATTCTTAAATTCTATGTTTAAATAATGCGTACTTGCAAGCAATTCCTGTTTTGAATGCGAATTAGTATATTCAGTAAATGAAAAACATACATGTACAACATGTGATAGGGATGTTTAATAATTACCGATGTGCTCTCTCTCTCTCTCTCTCTGACAAATGCGCTGTTTAACATAATTACTTCCATCATATTGTGCTAATATGCATCTTGACAAATATAACTTGATCCAATATAGAAATTAGCATTGTCGATTATTAACAATTTGGAATTAATTTATTACGTAATTAATAGAAGCAAAAATACAAACCATCGAATGATTTATTTTTAAAATCCCGAGTTAATTACATTTGACCGAGACTTATATTCGATGTACTTTGGTAGAGATTTTCATAACAAAAAATGTTCATCGGGAGTGTCTGGATAATGCAATGATTTTTGTATAATAAGTATATACCATGCAAATTCCTAGGATCTTTGTCACAGTATAACTAAATTACGGTTAGCTAGTTTGGATTTTGACTTCGTAAGAAAAGTGTGAAATATATTCGGTCGGCGCGATATCAGATCTAGTCTAAGATCACGGGTATTTTGCGCCGACCCAATATATTTCACTCTTTCCGCAAGAAGCCAAACACTTCTGTTGATTTCAAATACACGGATTAGCTGACCCCCATTGTTCTACTGAGGCGAAAACCCCTTCGAATTTGCATGGAATGTACAAGTTATACACAGGTCATTGTTATAGTCATACATCATAGTACCGCTAACCCGACAAACATTTTTTTTTTTTAATTTTGAATAAGTTATTGAATGGCGAAGTATGACCAAACTGCAGATTGAACTTTATAGAGCCCCGCGCTAACATTACTTATATTTTTCAATGTATCAGAAGGGGTATGTTGCCGGTTAAGTTGTGTAAATTTCTTGACAAGCAATAAAATAACAACAAAAATGGTGCGTAAATAACCTTAAATTGGGAGCGTGTGTGTGTGTAGGGGGGGGGGTAGTAATCTGAAACTGTCTCAATTCCCCCTTCCGACTTCAATTTCTTAAATCGTGCAGTGGGTAGGTCGCTACAAGCTACAAGGCTACATCCTTAACTTTCAAGTTTTCAAATTACACCCTCTCCGATTCTACGTGCCTGTAATCAATATTTAAGGATGTAAATCCTCGGTGTCAAATGCAACTAGTTCATGAAAAAAAGACTAATATCAATCAGGGCCGTAAGTAGGGTTCTAAATCAGGGGAGGCAGGGGATTGGGGGCCGCCGATTGACTTTACGACTGAAAATGACACTTTTTAAATCCCAATTTATCATGTTTGTGTTTCATTTGTACTATGTAAAGAATCGTAATATGGTGTCAAAGACAAAGGTGCTTGTCTTCATTTTAAACATATATCCTATAATATAACATTTATATAATTTTATTTTCTTTTTTGCCAAAAAATCAGACGAGGCAGTTGCCTCGTCTGCCTCATCGGCAGTTACGGCCCTGTCAATATAAACAGAAATGACGTAACGATTATTTGCTTTTATTCATATACGCTATCAATTATTAAAATCTTTAATTTAATCTTTAGATGCATTAGATAATGTAATTTTAATAATCGAGAGCGTATATGAATAAAAGCAAATAATCGTTAAGTCATTTCTGTTTAAATATTGATATTAGTCTTTTTTTCATGAACTAGTTTAATTTAATCTTTAGATGCATTAGATAATGAAAGCAAGATTATCAATCATTGATTATAATGTTCATGAATGTATGCAGATACGGGAAGTTTGATACGCTCAATATAAATCTTGAAAGTACAATTTCTTTCTGATTAATTATCCATCCCCTTTCATTCTGATATTGTTTTTTATTTCCCATTTTGTTTTCTTTACATGTTAAATTTTTGGGCTGGTCCGGGTTAGGACTAATGGATGAGTCCCCCCCTTCTAAAACGATGTTACGTGCTTAGCTGTCTATCTCCTTCTCAGTCAAAAATAAAATAAAATAAATACATGCTATATGTACTGCAACATCATTGGATTTACTGGATAATTCTTCGATTTCACCTTCATAATACATGTTAATGCAAGCGGACTATCTAGGCTTCTTTTTTTCCATCTTCGCTAGCCGAGATTATTTGTCCACGAAGGCAAAGTTGACAGAAAACCCATTGCTAGCGGAGATGAGATGAATTTTACCCCCGTATTATGTTATAATTGACCAAAACCTAGTACGTTTGTTTTACAACTTTCATTTAGAAGACGCGCAAGTTTGTGAGTCACTGAATAGACGAGAAAACGTCTGCATTTTTATTTCAATCGTTGTCAACTCTATACTTTGTGATATTTCAAGACTACATGTACTCAATTCAATTTGTTGGATCTCATCACCATTATGCAATGGTATACAAAAATATAAAGACAAAAAGATGTTATATATACATTTAGTAAATAATACATGCGTGTAATAAAGTATTTATCAAGTTAGAAAAAAAAACTAACTTAAAAAAACGTGTTATTATTAATGTGAAGTATGGGCATTCTAGGTAGGGGAGCACATTTTATTTTATTATTTTCTTAATGAAAGTACGGAGTTTTCTAAAGGTTTGTTTAAAAGTAAAGATATTCTTAATATTTATTTGTTTAGGTGATAAAAATTTGATTCTTTGCTCACATTGCATCACAGTGGAGTACATAATGAAATTCATCTCCAATGTAAACATGTACATGTATATATCTGACCTTAATCACATATTCCTAATTACAATGAAAACTTTACGTAAAAATAAACCATTGCTTATGGTACACATTTCTTTGAACTGCTATTTATCAAATTGAAATTACTGGCATGTGATTGTCGTTGTTCATGACCCTTCTTTTATTTGGTGAAATTGTGCTGCACGTGCCGTGAAACAATGTACCGACGAGTGGTAGGAATAACACAGGTGTTATTATATACAGGATGTCGAGAATTTGGGCGTTTCATAAAAAGGTGTGAACGTCTGCAGGGAAGTCTACATACGGATATGTACCGAAAACACCAACGTATCATTAAACGACAATTACAAGAATTGAATGATTGATAGCTAATTTCTAAATAAGTAATGGGGTGGGGGCATGCATGCTGGCTAAGTGAAAAGGTTTTTGGGGTGAATCATTTCGGAAATTATTTCTTTGTTTTATCACACGGAGGTACACGGTGGCATCGACGGAGGTACAGGTGACATCCACGGAGATACGCGGTGGCATCCACGGAGATCCTCCGTGGACTTCAATGTCTAGCTCGCGCGGAAAAATAGGACTTCAAAGGTGCCGACAATTTTAAAGGTCCACCGTGTTTGGGGCAAATTTGTTCCACCGCGTTGCGTGGAACACGCATAAAACTCGTGTCGTGTACTGTATATGAAATTTTGCTATTTTGTTATTTTACGTAGTCATATGTATTCAATCATAAAATATAAGAAATTTAGCATTTTGGGCCGTATAAGGCATATACCGTACTTAGTTCGTTCTCCGCAAAGGTTGTAGGATGTATGCCATTGGTAACTTTTCTGTAATGTAAAGCCGTTTTAGTAATTTTTGTAATAAATGACAAATATAAAGACAGCTTATGCATCATTGAATTTAGTTGTAAATACTGAAACTTCTTTGTGGTATAATGGAGCTAACTGCCTGTTCACGTATTATGATCCTCGCGTGTTATTCAGAAACTGAAATATGAAATCAATATGTACACATATACGACTTCGAGAGTTTTGCAGACCTCAATATTTTTTCATTAGTTAACATTTGCCTTAATTTTCAATGGATTTTCCCCAGAAATCTAACCATCTTGTTAGTTTTCTCCCAGAAATGAATACCTTAATGCGAGGAAATCCAGTTATATGGGTAATGTTTTCCGAATCTCCAAGTAGAAATCGCACTATATCGTAGGTTTGGAGATTATCTCTTAGTAGGCGTGAACAAAGTGAAATCTCTGTATTATATGTAAAACTAGAAGTATTTCTCCTCTTTATGCTGTATACTATAAGTTGAATAAATCCCGGGCGTCTATCCAGTCGACATGTAATTTTTCTCTAGCCCAAATTCCACCCCCTGCAAAAAGTCAGCATTATATGTTATGCATAAAATCTAGTATGTTGCAACAGACTGGAAACTGCGCTAAGCATCTTTAATAAAATCAAACCAGTTCTACTTTGAACATTAAATGGAGGTTGCTTTATTTCCAGGTGTCATTATACATTGTTATCTCTTGCGTATTCGATATTATTGATTGTATGTTGTTTGACGTCCCTCTCGAGAATATTTCACTTACATGGAGACGTCACCATTGCCGCTGAAGGGCTGCAAAATTTAGGCCTATTTCGACGCTTACGGCCTT
This sequence comes from Ostrea edulis, assembly GCF_947568905.1. NCBI lineage: Eukaryota > Metazoa > Mollusca > Bivalvia > Ostreida > Ostreidae > Ostrea > Ostrea edulis. The sequence continues at coordinate 9,361,996 of NC_079165.1, forward strand.
TGAACATGGATGGATTTTGTATTGTATTGTTTATTGCTCATCAGCATAATACATATTCAATTACAAAATATAAACAAAAAAGATGTATACAGTATGGATGGATTTTAATCGTGCCATACCTGCTGTGACATGGGGCCTCGGTTTTTGCGGTCTCATCCGAAGGATCGCCCCCATTTAGTTGCCTCTTTCTACAGCAAGGGGTACTGAGGATTTGATATTGGATGTCCATACACCGGGTATGATGAATGGAGAGTATGGTTTTTATATACTATAAAATAATGTCTCCATTTTTGTCTAATGAGTGGTATGATGTGGAGAAAGAGGAAAGAAACGAGGTGCGTAAAGAATGTGTTATGACAGTCTAAGAAAGGTAGCAAGAAAGAAATACATTATGATTGTACTGGTATCCGTTTGCTATCACAGTTTTTATCATGTCCTTGTGTCACTCGTGATTTTTGCTCTTTCTGCTTCATGGTGCGAGATTTACCTACTGAACATAGCAATCTCTTCCATGAATTGTACTCTACAGTAAGTCGAATTTTATCTTAGATGGCAAAGACTGCTAACAATGCATTGCTTGTTATTTTGCCGTACAGAGAATGCAGAATTCGTTGTTTTAGAAGCCGCGGTGAAGAACTAATACAACTTCCCCTTTCAGAAGAACAGAGCAAACGTGAGTAATTCGATTTACACAAAGATTCATACATGATTTTTTAATTATAGAGGACAGAAACAGTTCAAGACTTAAGACTTTGTCAAAAACCGAGAACTATGTAATACTTGTTTATATTCACAGATAAATTATATAGTTAATCTGTAAGTCTATTAATGGTCTTTATCACTATAAAGCTCAATACAATATTTACACATAGCAGAGTCGTGCTTTCATCTCCGTTATACGACCTTTCATGCGACTCAATCACTTGCAGTTAGTTGGTGTTATTACCAGGTGTTCGTATCAGTTTCAATGTGGCTCTGGTGAATATTTTAAGTGATTGAGTTCTTATTTCAGGAATATGTACAACTTCTGTCAGCCCGATCACAGACAAGAAATTCCAACCCGCTCAAGCTACACAACTGCATGGAGTTTTTTCATGTATGGATCTATTCTTAGAAGAAGAAGAAATAATGGTGACATTTCCTGAGACATGCATAAACTGCCCCAACTTACTTTTTATCGCATAAAATGAGGGGGTAGGGGGTTGTGTGTGTGTGTGGATTTTATTTCTCAATGCAATGTACATACAGCGTTTTATCATTCCCCATGAGAACGCTCTCATATAATGTTGGTTCATTTTGTTGAATATGAATAAATGTCGTTTTCCATGCATTGAGGGCCATGCATATGACGAGCTATGTTATTTTGTGCTAATGTCTACATGCATTGATTTCACATTAAATGTGCAGTTGCCAATAAAGTTGAGAAATTCACATTGAAGTGTTTATTTCTTTATCATGTTGATCGTAGACCTGTATTCAGCGCAACACATGAGCGATGATGCGGCAGGTTAATCACGGCAGGTATATAGTATATTTTGTCAGATACAAAGGTTCACTTTTATCATTTGTAATTATCTTTTTAAAATGCAAGCAGAAAATCATGTGTGAAGTGAAAATGGAATCAAACTTGTTAAAGGCCTGGAAGTTTGCCGAATGTTGTGTTTGGCGTCAATATCCTCCTTGATTACATTTCTGAGTGATTATTGTTCTTCAATATTCAAATTTCTATAAATAAATAATAATAATAATAAAAAAAAATAAACCAAGAAAAAGAAAGAAAAAAAACCAAGAAAAAACAAATAAACGATAGTTCAAATGATAAACTGTCCATTTCTTATTTTCTGTTTATTTTGAACTATTTACTTCTTAGTAACAGAATTCTTATCTATTCTAATGTCCATACCTGCATGTACTAACTAGGATGGGAACTCAAAGCTGTTACATTGAGGCTAATATTTGAGGTTATGTTTTTATCACTGAATCTAGAGTTTAATTGAGATTCCACCTTAATTATGATACCAACACCTGGAGAGAAAGGTAAATTACTTTTAGTAGGAGTTTTATCGTTAGACCCAATCCATCTTCGCTAACCAAGGGTGACGCTCCACAATGTTTCTCTTTTCACCCTTGGCTAACGAAGATGTGTTATAGGAATTAGTCCACATATTAGGCCATATTTATCGAAATTGTTTTAATTTTTTGCAGATTATGCATAATATCTGTGTCTGTAATGTATTATTATCTACACGCTTGATTGTTCTTTATTTCCCATTATCATTTGGATGAAATTACTACAAATGCAGTGCAAGAAGAAAAATACTTTTATTTTCCTCGATTATCAGAACCTAGGAATTCGTTGTACAGTGCGTATTTGATGTTAAAAAAATAAAAAAATTAATGTTATAATATTTTCTTAAAAATTAAAAAACAACCAAACAAACCACAAAACCATACCAAAATTAAAAAAAAAAATTAAAAAAAAAAAAACAAACAAAAAAACCAAACAAAATGTCTACTCATCACAAAGCTTCGGAAAGTTGTCCCGATTACAAGTTGTTTACTTTGTCCTAACAAGAAAGATAACTCGATGTCGTGATCATAGTTATTTATGTTCCGTCAGAGGAAGTGTTCGCCTTTAATTTTAGCACATTTTCAAGAAACCCTCTCATTGGGGAAAAGGACTTATGCTCTACTAGGTTCCTGTAAGTAAACTGTTTTACTTTGTATGTACCAAATATCGCACAAAATCTCCGAAAATCGTGTGGTAACTATGAGGTGGTCGATATTTACCTAACAAGTATGGTGCGCGATTCTAGCCACTATATACCACTCCACGTGTCAATAATGACACCGCGTCTAATTGAAATGAATCACTTGGTGAATGGTGACGCAATCGTGGTGTAATATTGAAATATTCTGTTATATAAACAACAACAAAGTTAATAATTTATTATTGTGCTTTCCAGAAGAATCAAAGGTTTGCCCATTCTTTATTCATTTGCGAATAGATTGTAAAATATATCATTCATGTACAATGGTTTAATCATATCATGTCAAACAAATCGAAATAATTCATAATTGAAAAAAAAAATCCCAGAAAGTGTAGGGGATGACCCCCGCCTTTATCGTATGGCATACACATCTCATTAGATTTACATGTGTATTTAATCGTGATTGTATAACATAATATTAGATTAGACTGCAGACAGAGCCTTCTCGTTAAAGGTGCAAGTCACATAATGATAAGCTGAGAGATGACATCATATACAGGTAATTCTCAATATCTCCATATGTATGAAGTAAAAACATACCTTTAACATATCCTACAAAGTGCAATGATAATAACTATGTAGGGTATGGATACTTCATGTGCATAATAAACTAACAAAAACAGAGAAATGGAAAAGAAAGGGGACAATGAGGGGTGGTTGATGGGAAGTAAGAAGGACAAACAAAAGAGGAGAACCGAATAAGGTCAACTGTGTACACATGGAATTTACTTGTTTTAACCCTTTCTCGGTCTTATCTGTCAATATACATCTGTACATGTTACTGATAGCTCGTGCAAACAGGAAAATAAAACTTTAAGTCATCGCTGTGCAGTTAAAAGTATCAGAGATATTTGAATGTGTAGGAGATTTATTTTAGGTTTTTGATAATGTATTTTTGTTTTGTTTATTTTTAAAACAAGTTTGTTTTTTTTACCATTAAAGCGAATATATATTCATGTTTTTGTTTTTTTTTTAGTTTTCATATCAAACTAATTTCTTAAATGCTTTTTATTTTGTCCACATAATGTTGCATATCTTTATATATACGACAATATTTATCATTGTCGAGCGAAAAAATCCATTTTGCCTTTGAAAATATTTGGTTTCGTTACGTAGTACTAGATTTGTTCCTTCTTTTTTGTTGTTGCCGTGATTACTATCAATGTAATAAGAATGCCGATTTTAAATTTAAGTTCTACTTCGATAAATTCAGAAAAGATTCAGGGTAGACTTGGAAATTAAAGGTATTTAAATTAGTTTAAGTCCTGAGATATACACAATTTTAATAAATTATCGGTGCCGATATTAAAGCCTAGATGGTACAGGGCAAAGTCCTGGTGGGACCCGAGGTGGCAAAACCCGCGTAAACTATTTAGCGTTTTTAGGATTTTATGGATTATTCTAGCTATACTTTACACATAATAAAATCAATAAATAATAACAAATAATTGATTTGGTCACATACAGGGGCTCTAAATCCACCTCTGTTAATAACTAGCTTTCTACATTGTTTATATAGCACAATCGATCGGTGAAATGGAAGTGAGCACATCAAAGTGTTTAAGAGATATAGGCTAACGCGTAATTGAAATACGAATAACATTTGTACAATTTCGACTTTGAAAGTAGAGGTTTCAAAATGAAGGTATATCTTATCGCATTTTTCAGCTGCCATGACGTGCGTCTTGGACGGGAGAATACCACATTACAAATTTGGACTGATAGCTGATGTGCAATATGCGGACTCAGAAAACGGCTTCAATTTCTCCAGGACAAACGAACGATTTTACCGCCGATCTTTGACATTACTAAAAGAAGCCGTGGATGTGTGGAAAAAATGTGACGTAGATAGCGTTCTACAGCTAGGAGACGTCATTGATGGAAAATGCAAGGGCATCGAGCAGTCCGATATTTGTTTACAGAGAGTTCTTGATCAGTTTGATGAACTGCAGAGAGACGTGTATCACGTGTGGGGGAATCATGAATTATACAATTTTGATCGCAAATGGCTGATGACCTCTGACCTAGCACCAAAAGGCGCTTCACGGTCGCCTCCCGATTGCGCATATTATTCCGTTGACCTTCATCCCCAACTCCGCCTTGTAGCGCTGGATTGTTATGAAGTCAGCCTGCTCGGCGTGGACAAGTCTTACAGATATTTCGACCAAGCCTGGGAGACGCTGAGTGCCATAAACAAGAATGCCACGTGGAACAGTCCAGAAGGTCTTGTAGACTTAGAAAGAAGGTTCTTAAAGTATAACGGAGGGTGTTCAACACGGCAGGTTCAATGGCTGAACGAAGAACTCGCAGAAGCTAGAAGAAGGAAACAAAATGTTATAGTTATTGGTAAATGGAAATTTTTCTATATATAAACCTTGTTTCTGATATCAGATAAAAACTGATTTTTTCCAACATGATTTTACGTCTTGTTACAGGTCATTCTCCCGTTTTGGAAAGCAGTGGGCATGCTTCCAATTTGCTATGGAACTTCGATGAAATTTTACAAGTCCTGAGCGCTCACAAGGACAGTGTACTCTGTTATTGCTGCGGTCACGATCATGATGGTGGGTTCGACCAGGACGAAGCAGGAATTCATCACATAACGCTTCCCGGAGTAATTGAAGCCGTAGACAACAACCCGTTTGGCACCGCTTATCTCTATGACAACCATCTTATGATCACCGGAAACGGAAGTGTTCCCAACTTCTGTATAAACTTGAAGTATCCAATAAACACTGGAACCAGTTGACCCAATTCCGTCCTTTAAAAAAAAGAATGGTCACAATTTTATTTGATTTAATGTAACGAAAACAAACACTCATTAGACCACACTCAGGAAAACTAATGATTTTTATCACGTGAATTTTATTTCAAAGTATTATTGTTGCTCATATTTCTTAATTCTTTGAACAAAACTGATGTTCCTGAATTACCTTCATGAGAATCGTCTTACACACGTGTACATGATTGATTGTATATTGTTTAACGTCCCTTTCGAGAATCTTTCACTCAAATGGAGACATCATCATTGCCGGTGAAGGGCTGCAAAATTTAGGCATATGCTCGGCGCTTACGGCCTTTGAGCAGGGAGGGATCTTTAACGTGCCACACCTGCTGTGACACGGGACCTCGGTTTTTGCGGTCTCATCCGAAGGACCGCTCCAATTGGTCGCCTCTTACGACAAGCAAGGGGTACTGAGGACCTATTCTAACGCGGATCCCCACGGGACCACGTGTACAGGATGTCACTGTACGTTCTTGAATGAATTGTGTTTGATCAAGTTTATTAAATCAAAATTACGGTATGCCACATGCGAAGGTTTACAATGGATACAAAACAAACATAATACTCTAATGAATCTTTATCCTTAAAATTCATGTACAAAATGAACGTCAAATGTGATAATTCCCAAGCTATGTCACGTGCTGCTGTTGACTTTTCTGTGCATTCGTTGACCTTAAACAAGCTTTCGATACGGTTTCAAATTAGAAATTTGGGTTGTGGCATAAGCTAATCAAGAGTGGGGTAAATGGGAAGTGTTTTAATTACATGAAAAATATGTATATATGAATTAAATCTATAGTAACAGATTATTTTAACAGTAATGTCGGGGTACGCCAAGGTGAAAATTTATCACCTTTTTTATTTTCTTTATACATTTAACATTAATGACCTAGTGGGGTTTCTACAAGATAGAAATATCATTGGTTTACAAAGTATAACAGATGCAATAGAAGATTAATTCTACAAGCATTTAAAACTTTTTATGTTGTTATATGCAGACGATACCGTTATCATGGCGGAAATGGATGCTGATTTGCTAAATGCTTTTAATTTGTATTGTTCAGAATGGAAACTTAATGTTAATGTCAATAAGACAAAGGTTTCAGTATCTTCTAAAGGTCCTTTGCCAAAAAAGGTATTGTATTATAATAACAGTGTTGTTGAAAATGTGAAAGAATTTAAATACTTGGGGGATAATTGCCTGCGCAGGTTCTTTTTGTAGGGCTAAAAACACTTATGTGAACAGACACAAAAGGTAATGTATAGTGTAATAAGGAAGATAAGACAATTTAAGCTACCAACAAGGTCTCAGCTGGATCTTTTTGATAAAGTCGTTGTACCAATTTTGACATATGGCTGTGAATTTTGGAAAAATGAAAATGTTGAAATAATTGAACGGCTACACTTCAAATTTCTAAAACATATTTAAAAAGTAGTATCCGTTATATGATATATGGTGAGACTGGGCGCGTCCCATTGTATATACAATTATATACAAGGATGCTTTCTTCCTGGATAAGATTTCTTACTAGTTCGGAAAACAAAATTGTTTGTATATTATGTAAATATTTAAATTTGCAATATTTCCAAGGGGGATTAAATAATTCATGGGTAGATTTCTTATACAAAATTTTAACATCTTGAGGATTCTCGAATATTTCGTATGAGCAGAATTTCAATGATAGGAAGTGGGCTGTTGCAGCTCTGAAACAAAAATTAAGTGATCAATTCATCCAAAAATGGTAAAGTGATATAAACAGCTCATCAAAAGGTCAAATATATATATATATATATATATATATATATATATATAGATAAAGTCTAATTTTGGCAAATATCTGAGCATTTTACCAAATACTTTTAAAATTTAGAACTACAAACCATCAACTTCCTGTTGAGACAGGTAGATGGTCAAACGTTCCACTTAACGAAATACTTTGTACATTATGTAACTCAGGTAAAATAGCAGATGAGTTCCATTTTATTTTAGAATGCAAATCATTAGCTAGGATCAGGGAAATGTTTTTACACCCCAGATTTTGTAATAAGCCGAATATACTTAAGTTTAGTGAGATAATGTCAAGCTCAAGTTTTAAATCGTTGAATAATCTCTGTTTCTTCATAACTAATAAACTAAAATGTATGATGCAGTCTGTCCTCCATAACTTATATCTTTTATTTTTTTTTCTTTTCTCTTGTTTGCTATGTACATCTCTTGTAATTTCTTTTTTATTATTTACATTTTTTTTCTTTTCACGATTCATTAAGACGAATCACCATTATCTTTTATTATTTACCGTACCTCATGTACCACTGATTGTTGGTGTGAGCGAAATACCGGTAAATGAACTGGACCCCGTATCCCTGTCTTACAACGTTGCTAAACGTAAGCCAAGATGGCGTTTTTAAAGCCAATAACATAACTGGGTATAACTGAACAATTTGATATTGAAAATTCATCAGCTGTCGCTGACCATAAATTTTCTTCATATAGCGATTGTTAGGCCGTTCTTGGCACACTGATTTTGACTACGGATAACTCCGTTTACCTGATCAAGATATAGGGCTCACGGCAAGTGTGACCGGTCGACAGGGGACGCTTACTCCTCCTAGGCACCTGGACCCATATTTACTAAAGTTCGTAGACGTAGACGTAAACGTAGGATTTACGTCTGACTTAAGATTAGAGTTACGTACTCGTGAATTGGTATTTACAAAACCGTTCGTAGCCGCAAACGTAACTTACGATGTACGATTGCACGTACGCGTGCGCAGTGGCTATTTTCACTTCGAAGCGTAAAAAGTGTGAATTTGCTCATTTACTTTGAATTCCCTGCGCTACCGCCGCATTATGACGAAAAAGAACACAGAATTTTGTGAGAAAGCAACGAATCTCAACGTATACGTATGCCTGCCAACGGCATGTCGATCAACTGTACCGTTATTCAGTGTTGTTTACAAATCCAAATGGAAGGTTCATCAAATTTAACGCATTTGACTTGTGCATGGATCTGCGATGCTGTAGGTGTTCAAAAAGAAGTCGGCATGGACTGACAAGTAAGTTAAGTTGTTTGTGTAGTAATAACCTTAAATGTTTTACCACTGACTACTCGTCACTAGGCCCCTAAATAATGTTAAATTGACTTCAAGGGGATTCAGTACATGACACACATGGTAAAATCACAGTCCCTTATTCATTTTGTTCTCAACCTATGTAGCTGCTATAATGCCTGGATCTTAATTTCTAAATAGTGAGCACATATACATATGTGTTAGTTATTTACAATTTGATATGTGCCCACTATTAACACATTAAGACACAAGCTCATTTGTGTACATGGTAACTTCAAACTTTTGACAATACCACAATTGAAATTCAAAATTATTTATCCCATTTTTTTAATTTCATGACTGGGACAACATCAAAGCAGTATCATAGCTACCTGCACACAAGTACGCACATGCTTTCACGTCATTTCGCAAAAAGAAAAACAAGAATATTGGTGAAAAATGAATCTAAAATATACATTAATACAGGCACTAATTCTAAAATGTGTGATTTGTACGTGCCCCTCTATTGCATGGTTATAAAATGTGAAATTATTATTGTTTTAACAATATATACTCTGGGTGAACAGGTAGATAGGATGAATGGACTTGGTACCAGATGAGAACAGTTACAGTCTCTTTTAGCATCATTTCAATTATATTGCTTGTGCACATCCATGTGCAAAACTTTCAGAAAATATTGTGAAACAAAATCGCATTCAAATACAGTTGTACAACTGTGTGAAGTCAGTGTTAATTTATTTAATGTAGAATAACATTGACTATATATTAATTGGAGATATTAGGTCTGATATACATGTAACATGCACTAGATATCCAAGTTAGCTGACCTCTTTTATTTTTCAAAGGGTCATAAAGGTGGTCAAGAAATAAATTGCCATCAGACAGCAGCATTCCTTGATTTAGATGCATTTCTCTTCATGTCCTCTCCTGAAAGATTTTCCATGATGCCTCAGGGTTAGGATTGGGATGCAAGATGTACAGTACATATATATGATGTAAGTATATTCACTGTTTGTACACATTTAATCATTTCTGTACTTACAAAGTTTTAAAAAATCCAAAACAAATTATGGTACATGATGTAATGATTTTTGTAATGCATTGATGATTAAATCCTTAGGCAAAGATTTAAGAACATACATTTATGAGTTTTTATGATCAAAGTTTGTCCATTTTGCAAGTTTTGTACCTGTCTGTCTAAGCATATCTTCACCTTTTTGGCAAATAGAAATTTAACCAATCTAAGGACATACACTATGTTTCTTTGAAATTATTTTTTATCTCCTCGATATTAAAAATTCTTGCATGATTTCCAAAATAATAGCTGTAATTTTGTCACCAAAATTTTAAATCAACACTCAATAAAAATTGCTCTATATCATATATTTCTGATCAGTAATAACACATGTATTCAGTTATTTGAAACACCTTTTAATCTCAAAGCAACCAAATGAATATATGTAATTTTGGTGATTAAATAATTATTATCTTGCAAGCCAATAATTCTTCTTTATATATTTCTTTACACTAAAAGCGGTTATCAAATGTACTTTTATTAGGTCACCTGAGTTTACTCAGTAACCTATTGCAATTAGTTTTCATTCGTCGTGCGTTAACAATTGAACATTTTTAACTTCTTAATAACTACCAGTCCAATTCTTTTCAAATTTGGTATGAAGCATCATTGGGACAAGGGGGACCAATTTTCAAAAATCTTCTTATCAAGAAACACACATATATAAGAAAAACTAAATGCATAGTGATGTAGAGCAGGCAGGCCTCTACCAAAATTGTAGATTTCATGATCCCCGAGGTAGGGGTTTTGACCCCAGGGCGGGGCAAATCTTGTTATATAGTGTTTATGTGTATAAAACACTTAAATTACATCTTCTTTAATGCTATTAATACTAAATTGAAACTAAATGGATAGAGCAGGTAGTCTTTTACCAAAATTGTAAATTTGATTTCCCCCAGAGTAAGGGTTTTGACCCCAGGGTGGGGCCAAACTTAGTATATAGTATTTATGTGTAAGTTTGCTGATACTGTATAAAATATAAATGCAGAAAAGGATGTACAAAAAATGGTGAATTTCACAACCCAGGGTTATGACTTTAAGATGAGTCCAAATTAGTCATATCTTTTGATGTTTTCATGTGAATACACCTATTTAAAGCCTTTCATCAGTGTATGCACTTTGAGGGATGTGAAGTTTTAAGAACACATCTTGTTTTATACTGTTGCTGAACATTAGAATATAAATAACAGGAAATTTTTTCTAGATTTCATAGTCCATGGAAGTAATGATACTTTTCCACTAGTATTCAGGTGACCGATAAGGCCTGTGGGCCTCTTGTGAGGTTTCTGTTGTTTGTTTTTTTTATTTTACTAAAGAAATATTTTTATTAGTCAGAAATACATATTCCTTTGCCATTGGGAGATTTTGAGAGATAAAAATGGTTGCCATCACTTTCACAACAAATATGCCCCTTTAAATTTATAATGTTGTACTACCATGTATTATATGTCAGCCTGAGTAGCTTAGTGCAAAGGTACCAGGTTCAATACTCAATTTTGCTAAAGATTTTTCTCACCTTCTTTGCTACAGTAAAATCCCATTCATATACCTTACTGCAGTACATATCAGCTGATTTTACATTTTTACTTGCCACAACCAGGGACTATCAAAATATGTTAACTCTAGACTAATTAAACCTGAGAATTTTGTAGAAAGAAAATAGAATGCAAGTGAATTGTACCTGAAATATCACAAAAATTTTCTTTTATTTATAAACGTGAATTACCTTAACTGAAACTTACCATTCTTGGTTAAAAAGTATTTTTTTCTGGTTTGGAAAGAAGCCAATTTCATTACAAGGGGAATGGTTAATGAAAAAATACTAAAGTTGACCTTGGGGTCATTTGAAATCTTTTTCTTAATATGGGCTCTTGGGTTATAAATCATTAAAATTAGAAATTGTAGGTGATACTTAATGATATCTTCCCAGATATAGTGTACGGTAGATAAATATAATGTAAATAAAATCAGTATTATCACAATTTTACAGTTTATTTAACTCACAATTATGTTGCATGTATTTTTCAAGCCTTATGAAATTTGATTGCAGTGTAATGACAGTTGTTTATTTAAATCAGTGTAATACTATTATTTTTCTAGGTCTATGGGTACATTGCTGTAATGGCCTGAAAAATCTTTTGCGAAACCGAGAAATGTTCATCTTCCATTGCCTTGATTGTGTAAAAGGACGAGCAGAGGAATGATTCAAAAATATATGGCAGGATTGAGAATCTAACCCATGACCCGTAGTCTGGTACTCTACCCACTGATCAATCCATGCTGATGGTCCATCTGCTACATTGATGTCATCTTATATATTTATTTATTCATTTATATCATATGGACATTTAAAAATTGACAGTAAAATATAAAAAAGTTTGATATTCAGCAAAATAAAATTTGTTACAATACATGTTTAAGAAATTAAGTACATGTATATGCATTGTTATGCATACAATTATGTACATGTAATTATATTTGTTAATAGATAACTTTTTAGATGAATTTTCATGTTGTTATTGATATTGACATGTACATGTATTACTTCCATTTCTAGAATGATTTTAACATCTTGATATTAAAAAGATGACATAATAAATAAATCTTAAATATTTGTCAACAAAGTTGTCTGGTGGGTTAAAATTTGTAAAGAGGAGCATTAGTACATATGTCGGTTTAATGTGAGAAGCCTTCAGAATGAACTTTTATCAGTGAGATTTTTGTAAATTGGAGGGGGGGGGATGGGCTTCAACAAAATAATATGTATGTTGAAGGCATCATCCTTGGAGTTTGGTAATATACCTGCAAAGACTTTTACCTAGCTGATCACATATAAAGGTCAATTACATACAAATCATGAATGGTAGAAAGATTCATATATATGCATTATCAATGAAGGTTTGACTCCTGTAGGATTATAGTTAAAGGAAATGGCACTCTGAAAGATTGAAAGTCTACACATGACTACACTAGTAGGCATCACAATTGCTCTCTGAAACAAATTACACAAAATTGTATTCTTGGAATGAAATGCATATCTTTTTTTTTTTTAAAGAAATATTTATTTAGAGGCTCATTTCCCTGTTGTGTAAGTTACAATGTAACAAAGTTATTTGGACTACCAATATTTGCTTATAACCACAAAGAAAAGATCACATATCTATAAGTAGAAATGGTTTTTCTATAGCTGTCAATCACCATGTATTCTTGTACACACAGTGACTCTCTTCTTTTCAAATCTAAAACATTGCATGTTTGATTGCATATATATACATTAATTCTACCATGTTTGGAAAATTAAAAAAAATGTATTTCCCTGAAAGATGCTAGACCTACCCTGTATAATAAGATAAATGGCAAATATTCTTCTTTTTTTTTTAAATAACCTGCATGACTAAAATAAAAAGCTTCCCAATTATTTCTAAAGGCAAGGTTAGATCCACCCAGTCTGATTAAAATCAAATTTCGCATTTTGCTCGATATACGGACATACGGACAGCGACTGTCCGTATATCGAGCGAAGTGAGAAGTTTGATTTTAAATCAGACTGAGATCCGCCACAAGGTAAATTAGATCGGGCTCAAAATTTAGAGAATTGTCACACAATTGCAGATGATCTCAAAGAAAACGATAATCTGAATAAATACAATTAATTTGTGTATTACTAACCAGGGCCCATATTTACTAAAGTTCGTAGACGTAAACGTAGCGTAAATCTAGACGTAGCGTACGTTTACGTGTGGGACGGTATTCACTAACAGTTGTAGACGTAGATTTACGTCAGAAATAAGCGTAACTCTACGTGTGCTATACTAGTACACGTAAGCTGATCGTAACTTTAAGAATAAAGCAAATGGCGACTTGTCATTTTTATCGATAATTTCTTGCGTAAAGACCTTACAAACCCTCTAGATGCATATAAGCTGGTTAGTAATACACAAATTAATTGTATTTATTCAGATTATCGTTTTCTTTGAGATCATCTGCAATTGTGTGACAATTCTCTAAATTTTGAGCCCGATCTAATTTACCTTGTGGCGGATCTCAGTCTGATTTAAAATCAAACTTCTCACTTCGCTCGATATACGGACAGTCGCTGTCCGTATGTCCGTATATCGAGCAAAATGCGAAATTTGATTTTAATCAGACTGGGTGGATCTAACCTTGCCTTTAGAAATAATTGGGAAGCTTTTTATTTTAGTCATGCAGGTTATTTAAAAAAAAAAGAAGAATATTTGCCATTTATCTTATTATACAGGGTAGGTCTAGCATCTTCCAGGGAAATACATTTTTTTTAATTTTCCAAACATGGTAGAATTAATGTATATATATGCAATCAAACATGCAATGTTTTAGATTTGAAAAGAAGAGAGTCACTGTGTGTACAAGAATACATGGTGATTGACAGCTATAGAAAAACCATTTCTACTTATAGATATGTGATCTTTTCTTTGTGGTTATAAGCAAATATTGGTAGTCCAAATAACTTTGTTACATTGTAACTTACACAACAGGGAAATGAGCCTCTAAATAAATATTTCTTTAAAAAAAAAAAAGATATGCATTTCATTCCAAGAATACAATTTTGTGTAATTTGTTTCAGAGAGCAATTGTGATGCCTACTAGTGTAGTCATGTGTAGACTTTCAATCTTTCAGAGTGCCATTTCCTTTAACTATAATCCTACAGGAGTCAAACCTTCATTGATAATGCATATATATGAATCTTTCTACCATTCATGATTTGTATGTAATTGACCTTTATATGTGATCAGCTAGGTAAAAGTCTTTGCAGGTATATTACCAAACTCCAAGGATGATGCCTTCAACATACATATTATTTTGTTGAAGCCCATCCCCCCCCTCCAATTTACAAAAATCTCACTGATAAAAGTTCATTCTGAAGGCTTCTCACATTAAACCGACATATGTACTAATGCTCCTCTTTACAAATTTTAACCCACCAGACAACTTTGTTGACAAATATTTAAGATTTATTTATTATGTCATCTTTTTAATATCAAGATGTTAAAATCATTCTAGAAATGGAAGTAATACATGTACATGTCAATATCAATAACAACATGAAAATTCATCTAAAAAGTTATCTATTAACAAATATAATTACATGTACATAATTGTATGCATAACAATGCATATACATGTACTTAATTTCTTAAACATGTATTGTAACAAATTTTATTTTGCTGAATATCAAACTTTTTTATATTTTACTGTCAATTTTTAAATGTCCATATGATATAAATGAATAAATAAATATATAAGATGACATCAATGTAGCAGATGGACCATCAGCATGGATTGATCAGTGGGTAGAGTACCAGACTACGGGTCATGGGTTAGATTCTCAATCCTGCCATATATTTTTGAATCATTCCTCTGCTCGTCCTTTTACACAATCAAGGCAATGGAAGATGAACATTTCTCGGTTTCGCAAAAGATTTTTCAGGCCATTACAGCAATGTACCCATAGACCTAGAAAAATAATAGTATTACACTGATTTAAATAAACAACTGTCATTACACTGCAATCAAATTTCATAAGGCTTGAAAAATACATGCAACATAATTGTGAGTTAAATAAACTGTAAAATTGTGATAATACTGATTTTATTTACATTATATTTATCTACCGTACACTATATCTGGGAAGATATCATTAAGTATCACCTACAATTTCTAATTTTAATGATTTATAACCCAAGAGCCCATATTAAGAAAAAGATTTCAAATGACCCCAAGGTCAACTTTAGTATTTTTTCATTAACCATTCCCCTTGTAATGAAATTGGCTTCTTTCCAAACCAGAAAAAAATACTTTTTAACCAAGAATGGTAAGTTTCAGTTAAGGTAATTCACGTTTATAAATAAAAGAAAATTTTTGTGATATTTCAGGTACAATTCACTTGCATTCTATTTTCTTTCTACAAAATTCTCAGGTTTAATTAGTCTAGAGTTAACATATTTTGATAGTCCCTGGTTGTGGCAAGTAAAAATGTAAAATCAGCTGATATGTACTGCAGTAAGGTATATGAATGGGATTTTACTGTAGCAAAGAAGGTGAGAAAAATCTTTAGCAAAATTGAGTATTGAACCTGGTACCTTTGCACTAAGCTACTCAGGCTGACATATAATACATGGTAGTACAACATTATAAATTTAAAGGGGCATATTTGTTGTGAAAGTGATGGCAACCATTTTTATCTCTCAAAATCTCCCAATGGCAAAGGAATATGTATTTCTGACTAATAAAAATATTTCTTTAGTAAAATAAAAAAAACAAACAACAGAAACCTCACAAGAGGCCGACAGGCCTTATCGGTCACCTGAATACTAGTGGAAAAGTATCATTACTTCCATGGACTATGAAATCTAGAAAAAATTTCCTGTTATTTATATTCTAATGTTCAGCAACAGTATAAAACAAGATGTGTTCTTAAAACTTCACATCCCTCAAAGTGCATACACTGATGAAAGGCTTTAAATAGGTGTATTCACATGAAAACATCAAAAGATATGACTAATTTGGACTCATCTTAAAGTCATAACCCTGGGTTGTGAAATTCACCATTTTTTGTACATCCTTTTCTGCATTTATATTTTATACAGTATCAGCAAACTTACACATAAATACTATATACTAAGTTTGGCCCCACCCTGGGGTCAAAACCCTTACTCTGGGGGAAATCAAATTTACAATTTTGGTAAAAGACTACCTGCTCTATCCATTTAGTTTCAATTTAGTATTAATAGCATTAAAGAAGATGTAATTTAAGTGTTTTATACACATAAACACTATATAACAAGATTTGCCCCGCCCTGGGGTCAAAACCCCTACCTCGGGGATCATGAAATCTACAATTTTGGTAGAGGCCTGCCTGCTCTACATCACTATGCATTTAGTTTTTCTTATATATGTGTGTTTCTTGATAAGAAGATTTTTGAAAATTGGTCCCCCTTGTCCCAATGATGCTTCATAACAAATTTGAAAAGAATTGGACTGGTAGTTATTAAGAAGTTAAAAATGTTCAATTGTTAACGCACGACGAATGAAAACTAATTGCAATAGGTTACTGAGTAAACTCAGGTGACCTAATAAAAGTACATTTGATAACCGCTTTTAGTGTAAAGAAATATATAAAGAAGAATTATTGGCTTGCAAGATAATAATTATTTAATCACCAAAATTACATATATTCATTTGGTTGCTTTGAGATTAAAAGGTGTTTCAAATAACTGAATACATGTGTTATTACTGATCAGAAATATATGATATAGAGCAATTTTTATTGAGTGTTGATTTAAAATTTTGGTGACAAAATTACAGCTATTATTTTGGAAATCATGCAAGAATTTTTAATATCGAGGAGATAAAAAATAATTTCAAAGAAACATAGTGTATGTCCTTAGATTGGTTAAATTTCTATTTGCCAAAAAGGTGAAGATATGCTTAGACAGACAGGTACAAAACTTGCAAAATGGACAAACTTTGATCATAAAAACTCATAAATGTATGTTCTTAAATCTTTGCCTAAGGATTTAATCATCAATGCATTACAAAAATCATTACATCATGTACCATAATTTGTTTTGGATTTTTTAAAACTTTGTAAGTACAGAAATGATTAAATGTGTACAAACAGTGAATATACTTACATCATATATATGTACTGTACATCTTGCATCCCAATCCTAACCCTGAGGCATCATGGAAAATCTTTCAGGAGAGGACATGAAGAGAAATGCATCTAAATCAAGGAATGCTGCTGTCTGATGGCAATTTATTTCTTGACCACCTTTATGACCCTTTGAAAAATAAAAGAGGTCAGCTAACTTGGATATCTAGTGCATGTTACATGTATATCAGACCTAATATCTCCAATTAATATATAGTCAATGTTATTCTACATTAAATAAATTAACACTGACTTCACACAGTTGTACAACTGTATTTGAATGCGATTTTGTTTCACAATATTTTCTGAAAGTTTTGCACATGGATGTGCACAAGCAATATAATTGAAATGATGCTAAAAGAGACTGTAACTGTTCTCATCTGGTACCAAGTCCATTCATCCTATCTACCTGTTCACCCAGAGTATATATTGTTAAAACAATAATAATTTCACATTTTATAACCATGCAATAGAGGGGCACGTACAAATCACACATTTTAGAATTAGTGCCTGTATTAATGTATATTTTAGATTCATTTTTCACCAATATTCTTGTTTTTCTTTTTGCGAAATGACGTGAAAGCATGTGCGTACTTGTGTGCAGGTAGCTATGATACTGCTTTGATGTTGTCCCAGTCATGAAATTAAAAAAATGGGATAAATAATTTTGAATTTCAATTGTGGTATTGTCAAAAGTTTGAAGTTACCATGTACACAAATGAGCTTGTGTCTTAATGTGTTAATAGTGGGCACATATCAAATTGTAAATAACTAACACATATGTATATGTGCTCACTATTTAGAAATTAAGATCCAGGCATTATAGCAGCTACATAGGTTGAGAACAAAATGAATAAGGGACTGTGATTTTACCATGTGTGTCATGTACTGAATCCCCTTGAAGTCAATTTAACATTATTTAGGGGCCTAGTGACGAGTAGTCAGTGGTAAAACATTTAAGGTTATTACTACACAAACAACTTAACTTACTTGTCAGTCCATGCCGACTTCTTTTTGAACACCTACAGCATCGCAGATCCATGCACAAGTCAAATGCGTTAAATTTGATGAACCTTCCATTTGGATTTGTAAACAACACTGAATAACGGTACAGTTGATCGACATGCCGTTGGCAGGCATACGTATACGTTGAGATTCGTTGCTTTCTCACAAAATTCTGTGTTCTTTTTCGTCATAATGCAGCGGTAGCGCAGGGAATTCAAAGTAAATGAGCAAATTCACACTTTTTACGCTTCGAAGTGAAAATAGCCACTGCGCACGCGTACGTGCAATCGTACATCGTAAGTTACGTTTGCGGCTACGAACGGTTTTGTAAATACCAATTCACGAGTACGTAACTCTAATCTTAAGTCAGACGTAAATCCTACGTTTACGTCTACGTCTACGAACTTTAGTAAATATGGGTCCAGCTTATATGCATCTAGAGGGTTTGTAAGGTCTTTACGCAAGAAATTATCGATAAAAATGACAAGTCGCCATTTGCTTTATTCTTAAAGTTACGATCAGCTTACGTGTACTAGTATAGCACACGTAGAGTTACGCTTATTTCTGACGTAAATCTACGTCTACAACTGTTAGTGAATACCGTCCCACACGTAAACGTACGCTACGTCTAGATTTACGCTACGTTTACGTCTACGAACTTTAGTAAATATGGGCCCTGATCCCACCTCTGGTATATCCAGGGGTCCGTCTTTGCCCAACTCTCTATTTTGTATTGCTTATAGGAGTTATGGTTATGAGATTGATCACTGTTCATTATCTTCACCTTTCATAGCAATATTTCATTATCACCTACGTATGGCGTTTATCAATCTAATTAAAATTAGATGTTAGATCCGCTCACATACTTGCTACACTAACATCTAACAACATCCCATAGAAGGTCATGTCTGAGGTCCAATTTGCAACAGCCAATCAAATTTCCAACTTCATATCAATAGGGTATTATCCCACAATTCCATGTATTGTTTACATAGGGAAGAGAAAAAATGGCAGCACCCACGATTTTGACTTGTTAATCATGTTTTTGTTGAAATTTTAAACTATGGCAACATCTGGGGATCTTTACATGTATACTTAAAAAAAGAAGACATTTAATTATCTGTTCTTATTCATTTTTCAAAGCCTCGAGATATCTTCAAGGCAGTTTTAATCACTTCCACTTCGTTATCAGTTGCCATCTTTAATTTATAAGTAACCAAATACAGTATATAATGAGGATTCTCATTGGTTTCTGATGACACTTCCGCCTTTGCATAGATTGGTTACTTTTTCATGCAAATTTGACCTCTGACGTGACCCTCTATGTGATGTTGTTAGATGTTTATGTAGCGAGTATGTGAGCGGATCTAACATCTAATTTTAATTAGATTGGGCGTTTATGTATCTTAAATGGTGACATACGCGTAAGTATATTTGCATGTGATAAATTTCTAAACCGAGCAGACTACTGGCAGATAAGTTGATACGAGGGTGTCACAGCCTCGTTTAAGTTAATTCTATGGTTGTTATAATTGTCTTGTTTGTCATTAAGTTGACTTTTATCTGACGTGTTTCATACAGATTGCTAAGCCGTTCTTTATACATTCTGATTTTGACTACGGATTACTCCGTTTACCTGATCAAGACAGAGGTTCACTGCGGGTTGGACCGGTCGACAAGGAAGGGTTATTCCTCCTAAGCACCTGTTCCTATCCATAGTGTTTCAAAGGGTCGGTATTTTCCCTGTTTTCTATCTTGTATTCTTATTTTGTATTCTTTACAGGATTTATGAGAGTGATCATTGTTTGTTATCGTCACTTCTTCATGCTTCGAAAACGTCGCGCATGACTTTAAGGTAGAATGGTATACCTGGTGATTTTTTCTGTTCCAATTCTTCATACATTTATTGAAACATTTGTAATGAACCCAGATCACAATTATTTGTCTTTCATTTTTCATATTTCTTATGTATTTTTTCAAAAAGAAAATTGAATACCATCATTTTTCAATTGCAATCTCATTTTGTCTTATAAGATATTCTTGATATACCTAGCAGTACCTACGGTAAAGGATTCCTTGTTTCATAACCCTGTTCTAGTACTGTAAATTTCAATACACATCTAGTACAGATGTCCGGCGGACAGCGAGGTCACGTGACCAGAGCCATTGGCAGAATTTAAACTGATTCTGACAGTAACTTTAACGTCCTTAGGGAATAGAGACAGAAACATTGAATTCAGATATTTCAATCCCGTAATGGAGATCTCTATTAATTAATAATTTTAATTCTCTTCAACGCGCAGATGTCTAGCGCAGCAGCAGATACAATCTAGCGATTGTCATGAAACTTAAGAGATATATACATGTACTTCTATATACAAGTGTTTTTATTTTGATTGTTGTATTTGGAGCTACCATTCGAAAAGTAAAATTCAAAAGATTATTGACCTTCGATAACAAACAACCACGCTCATCGATAGACAAATTGGGGACATTTTCCCAAATTCTTCATCTCGGCCAGTGCGTGAGGAAATGCATGGAGAGTGCTGACTGTACGTCCTTCTTTTATAATAGTGAACAGAAAACCTGTATTCTTACTCAAAGAATAGCGTCCTTTCAACTGACAAATGGAGGGGGATATGTGTTCTATTCTGCTGATGGTAAGCTTTTTTAATTCTACAGATTATCGGATGTACACCGTGAGTTTAAATACGCACATTATTTTAGCGTACTCGTGCCAATTATAAACTCCCGTGAGTTTGTTATTGTCGACATGAATTTGTATTACATCGTATTAATATTGTTTGTACGTCTGTTAAGCACCTTCGTGTGAACACGTTTCCAAATTGATTCAAACAGAGGACTATGGATTTTGCTACGAAAGCCGGCTAGGTTCATTTTTGAAAAAGTGGAAAAAAAATCTCATTAGTTTATAACGATCGCTAGTTAGATTCTCGTTATGTGAGTTAATAATCTCGTTATAACGATATAATGAACTCTTTATAACGAGATACTATTTCGTTATAACGAGAGAGTTAACAGTCATTTGACGTAAATGTAAGAGAATAATATGATATTTATATTAGAGTTAACAGTCATTTGACGTAAATGTAAGAGAATAATATGATATTTATATTAGAGTTAACAGTCATTTGACGTAAATGTAAGAGAATAATATGATATTTATATTAGAGTTAACAGTCATTTGACGTAAATGTAAGAGAATAATATGATATTTATATTAGAGTTAACAGTCATTTGACGTAAATGTAAGAGAATAATATGATATTTATATTAGAGTTAACAGTCATTTGACGTAAATGTAAGAGAATAATATGATATTTATATTAGAGTTAACAGTCATTTGACGTAAATGTAAGAGAATAATATGATATTTATATTAGAGTTAACAGTCATTTGACGTAAATGTAAGAGAATAATATGATATTTATATTAGAGTTAACAGTCATTTGACGTAAATGTAAGAGAATAATATGATATTTATATTAGAGTTAACAGTCATTTGACGTAAATGTAAGAGAATAATATGATATTTATATTAGAGTTAACAGTCATTTGACGTAAATGTAAGAGAATAATATGATATTTATATTAGAGTTAACAGTCATTTGACGTAAATGTAAGAGAATAATATGATATTTATATTAGAGTTAACAGTCATTTGACGTAAATGTAAGAGAATAATATGATATTTATATTAGAGTTAACAGTCATTTGACGTAAATGTAAGAGAATAATATGATATTTATATTAGAGTTAACAGTCATTTGACGTAAATGTAAGAGAATAATATGATATTTATATTAGAGTTAACAGTCATTTGACGTAAATGTAAGAGAATAATATGATATTTATATTATAGTTAACAGTCATTTGACGTAAATGTAAGAGAATAATATGATATTTATATTAGAGTTAACAGTCATTTGACGTAAATGTAAGAGAATAATATGATATTTATATTAGAGTTAACAGTCATTTGACGTAAATGTAAGAGAATAATATGATATTTATATTAGAGTTAACAGTCATTTGACGTAAATGTAAGAGAATAATATGATATTTATATTAGAGTTAACAGTCATTTGACGTAAATGTAAGAGAATAATATGATATTTATATTATAGTTAACAGTCATTTGACGTAAATGTAAGAGAATAATATGATATTTATATTATAGTTAACAGTCATTTGACGTAAATGTAAGAGAATAATATGATATTTATATTATAGTTAACAGTCATTTGACGTAAATGTAAGAGAATAATATGATATTTATATTATAGTTAACAGTCATTTGACGTAAATGTAAGAGAATAATATGATATTTATATTAGAGTTAACAGTCATTTGACGTAAATGTAAGAGAATAATATGATATTTATATTATATTACATTTACGTCAAATGACTGTATCCCAGTCTCTTTTTTCGGAGTAAACTTTAAAGAAAGAAAAAACTCCAAACACTTTCTTCAAATATTTCGACCGTGTTACCGGTCTTCTTCAGTCGTGTTTATCTGACAAAGTAACTTAACGCAAGACCACATGCACCATACGTATATAGGTGTTAAAAATTACAAAAGCAAGTACTCGTATGCCATAAACGAATTTAATTGCTTTACATGGGAATGATCAGATATACAATGTGACTTATGGGCCTTTTGTTTTGAATTTAGATTTCACCGAAGTACAAGAATGCTATACAACAGAAGCTGGTCGGAACTATGCCGGAAGAATTAACATCACGGTGGTTGGTACTTCCTGTCAGCGGTGGGATAGTCAGACTCCACACACCCATAACTTCAAATACATGTCAGATCAGGAAAATTACTGCAGAGGTGTAGGGGTGGGGGCGGATTCCCCGTGGTGTTACACCATAAACCCTAGTCAGCGGTGGCAGAGATGTTATGTGAAACCCTGCGGTGAGATTTAATTCATTCACGCGTTTCATGAGTTAGGCTGACGTAAAGTGTCGCATTTCATACCATCATGTTTATATTTACATTCTACTTTCATTTCTGTAGGAATTCTTATTCGTTGAAATATATTTTATCGTATAGTCGCATTGTTTACAACTGCGAGCGCGTTCAGTTTAGAAAGTAGGTCACTATGAACTGTAACGCTTCACGGCGGCATACACAATAACATTGGTCAGCGGAGCAGTTCATACCGTCGTGTAGTTTTAATTCTTGTTCATGTATTTACATTCTCATTTCAATTTTTTCCCTGGAATTCCCAGTCGTTAAAATAGACGTACTATATTTATCTGTATTCAGACGCGCAATGTTTACAACTGCAACATATTCATGATGAAATGGCTATCATTACAATTTGTAGAGAAACATTTCAATTTGTGAATATATCAAAAGCAAAAACATTGAAAATGTGAACTAGTCCCTGTACTCGCTATAAGATGACTAATGCTACGGTAATATTATTCGAATACTAATTCATACCGTACATGTATCTATCTAACACTTATGCTTTATAGTGCTTGTAATTAAAAGAATTATTTTCATTTCAAAAGCCAAAGTGCAATCTACGGGAGACTGTTACAAATTTAGCCGAGGGGAAGATTATTACGGGACAATCAACGTAACGGCAGACGGTGTTCCGTGTCAGCGCTGGGATTCCGACTCTCCTCACGGACACTACTTTCACGACCTGGACGGAGAGGAAAACTACTGCAGGAAACCCCCGGGACTGGCAACTAAACCTTGGTGTTTTACTGTATCTCCCTCCATCAGATATGGATTCTGCAACATCAGTCAGTGTGCGACCTAATACAATCGATGTACAGATAGTACTAATAGAAAATGATATTACAGGGGAGAAAACTACTTATGAACATTTTGAACCAATATAAATCTTTCCTGACGGTCTATGTACAGATGGAGATTCAGAACTTATTGATACTGACCACAATCATATCATAACTAAGTTTTAAAATGTTTTAAAAATAGGATGAAAACCCTATAAGTACTTTAACAAGTCCTGGGAATGCTACATGTAAAACAAGAGGGCCATGGGCCACATCGCTCACATTAGTCACCTTGGCCCATATTTAAAGATTTTCTCTCTATATATTCGCATGTAAAACTTTGATCCATATTGTGCCCCAATCTACCCCCCACCCCGGGGGGGGGTATGCTTTTTACAAAATTTAATCTGCACCATGTCAGAAAGCTTTCATGTTAATGTAATTTTTTTGGCCCAGTGGTTCTTGAGAAGAAGATTTTAAAGATTTTGTCCATGTATTTGTATGTAAAACTTTGATTTTCCTTGTTGTGGCTCTATCGTACCCACGATGGCCATGATTTTAACAACCTTGAACTGCACTATGTCGGGAAGCTTTTATGGGAATTTGTACTTTCCTGGTCCAGTGGTTCTTGGGAAGAATGTTTTTTTTTTTTTTGTTTTTTTTTTTTAGGTTTTCCCTATATATTCGCATGTATAACTTTGATCTCCTATTGTGGCCTAGACCTATCCCAGGGTCATGGTTTTAACAAACTTGAATCTTAAGGCTTCAACGATACGTCCCCTTCACGATACGATACATATTGCAATGTGTTTGCTACGATTCAATATTTTCAATACGATACATTTTACAGAACAAACCAATATCTGTGAAGAAAAAAATTAATTACGAAGATTCAGTTACAATTTTAGAAGCAAAATGTTTCCAAACCGCCGAACGGTAAGATGCCTGTTGGCTTTGTTGTTTAAACTGATTACTTTTATGATTGTTTTTGTCAGACTCGAGGCTAATAACAATCTGACTGTTATTGGACGTCATTTTGTTCCTCGTGTATGTATAAATGATAAGTACAGATCAAGCCCGGTGTATTTTACCGTTAAATAACCCTACCCTATTTTTACATTTTGGTGATTATCTCTCCTTTGAAGGGAGCATGACCCTTCATTTGAACAAAATTGCAAGCCCCTTACCCAAGGATGCTTTTTGCCAAGTTTGGTGGAAATTGGCTTAGTGGTTCTGGAAAAGAAGATGAAAATGTAAAAAGTTTACAGACAGACAACAGGTGATATCAGAAAAGCTCACTTGAGCTTTCAGCTCAGGTGAGCTAAAAACTATAGGTAAAACTTCCAGGTTAAGGTCACAAGATTACACCATTGCTTCACATGAAAGGTCTTGCTGCAAAGAATGTATATACAAAATATGAAATCCCTTGCTTACATGTACATAATTCAAGAACGATTTAAAAGATTTTTCCTGTATACATGTACCAGTATATGTAAGATGTTGATTTGATCCTTTATTGTGGCCCCGTCCTTCCTGTGGGAATCATAAATTGAACAAACTTAAATCTACGTTATCGCAGAAAGCTTTCATGTAAATTTAAGATTTTCTTGCCCAGTGGTTCCTGAGAAGATTTTCTTATATAGCAGCATGTAAAACTTGTATCCCCTATTGTGGCCGTGATCTGAATAAACTTGAATATACGTTATAACAGGAATCTTTCAGGTAAATTTCCACTCTTATGGCCCAGTGGTTCTTGAGAAGACTTTTAAAGATTTTCACTATATATTTGCATGTAAAAATTTGATCATATATTGTGGCAACATCTTACCCCCAGGGGTCATTATTTTAACAAACTTGAATCTCCACTATGTCAAGAAGCTTTCATATAAATTCCAGCTTTTCTGGCCCAGGTGAGCTAAAAAATAATTTCAGTGTACATTGCATTATTTGTTTTTATAAACCAGCAGTGTTTTTTTAAGCATCTGTGGTAGATAAAATTTATGATATAAGTAATCAAAATTTAAACTCTCGTCTGAACTCTGATATTTATCCGGATCGGTTTTAATATTAGAAATACCATGATTGTGTTGTGTTTACTACATTGTAGTTACAAAATGTAGCAGATTTTGTGAAGATAATAAAATATAGTTAGCAGTTGAATTGAATAACCATATTACTTTCTCGTGCGGATAAGCTTATCGCTCCTCATTTTCCTGAGATGAAAATGCACTTGCCCCGCGCAATGGGAAAGTCCAATTCTAGATCCATCAACATCATAAATCTTTTTTAAAAAAGAATTTCGTCACAATGAAAAAAATTCAAAGACAGAAAAGAGAACAAGCTCTTTATTGTGCTTCATGAATTTGGTGTTGGGAACATCATTAAGGCTGCAGCTTTCCATGATAGGTTTTGCTGTAATAATTTGGTGTTGGGAACATCATTAAGGCTGCAGCTTTCAAGAATAGTTTTTGCTGTATCAATTTGGTGTTGGGAACACCATTGAGGCTACATCTTTCTAGGATAGTTTCTGCTGTTGTGTGGCCTCCGTGGTTTTGCATTCATTGTAATAAGTACAAACTAATAATGGCACAAGCAGTTCTTGAGAACTGCTTTTTCTCTGTGTGGTACCACCTGGGAGAACCCTTATATATGTACGTCAAAAGTACCGTAAAAGTGAGTTTTTACTTTGAATATACATGTATCATACCTGCTATTGAAGATGAAAATAATAGCCATTTTTATTCTCAAATACTGTATTTAGTATTTTGGTGCATATTGTTTTGGACAGGGCAGATTTGGGCCAAAAGCGTATCTTGTTTTTTCCTCAATAATGGCATTGTCCTCTTATCAAATTTCCTCAAATGGATGCTTGTTTGAATCCTCTTTGCCAATACAGAGAGGTTTGTGAGGAAAATAAAAATGATACAGACAATTATCATAAAATGATTTATTGCTGAAGATTAATAGAATCCTTCATTAGTACGAGTGTGGGATAGGGAAATTCCACCGAGGGGACAAGATTCGCAGTCTTGGACGAGGCTTTGCCGAGTCCTAGACAGCGAATCTTGTTCCAGAGGTGGAATTTCCTTATCCCACACGAGTAAATAATGAAGGATTATTTTTCTCACATTTTAACTACAGTTTAGTGCATAAAATTAGCAGCTTTCAGAAAATATTAGATTATCAAAATCCTCATTTGAACTTCGATGCAAAAACTAATTAGATAGGCAGAAAGAGCATATCCGAAAATGGTTTACACTGTAAGTGTAAACTAAAAAACCCAAGGTTGTCCACCAGAAAGCTATACTACATTAAAATTAAAGATAACAATGCAAAATATTTTTACTTCACTGTGTAATGTAAATCTTCACCGTGTAACGTAAATCATAGAAAATATATGACGTCACAATCAAATGACGTCGCAGCAGTGTGAGACAGAAAAATCTCACATGGCTGTCTCACATCGGTAAAGTCGATCTCACACTGGTGATAATGTGAGAAATGTGTGTCTATAGTCCGAGGATAATGGTAAAATGTGGCAGAGATGGTTGCTAGTTAAAATAAGGTTTTTTTGTCAAAACAAACCAAAGCCACTAAACTGTCAACATTTACTGTCATTTAGATATGAAATAGATATATGTAACTTGTGCTGTTCGAACATTCCCTTGGAGATCCAGGTTAGAATAGGTCCTTAGTACCCCTTGATTGTCGTAAGAGGCGACCAAATGGGAAAGTCCTTCGGATGAGACCGCAATAAAACCGAGGTCCCGTGTCACAGCAGGTGTGACACGATAAAGCTCCCCTCCCTGCTCAAAGGCCGTAAGCGCCGAGCACAGTCCTAAATTTTGCAGCTCTTCACCGTCAATGGTAACGTCTTCATATGAGTGAAAAATTCTCGAGCGGGACGTTAAACAATGTACATTTTGTACAACAAACCAACTTAAGGAATGCGCTGCAGTTGTGAAGAATGCGCACATGAACCTTGATAAATATAGTATGTCTATTTTAACGGCTGGAAATTCCAAGAGAAGTTAAAGTATAATGCAAATATAAATTATGTAAATTTAAATTTCATTTTTGAAAATACGTGGGGGTATTAATTTTCATTTCTTCTGAATATTCATGCGAGGTAAATGATACCGAATCAAGCATCACTAATGAAATAAAAACCAACTATTGAATTAAAATTGTTATATTAGACAGATTAATTAAATTCGTTTTAGAGAATCAACAAACAGTAAAATTAGAAATATCACATTTTGTTTTAATTGCATTACAGCACATATCTAAAGAAACAAACCAACAGTATAGTATTATTCCAGCCAAATACCATTATGAATTTTATAACTACTTAAAGATTAACATTATCCTACCTGATACTTTGACAAAGCGTTCACAATATAATTCTGTCCTTTATCATTGTTCTCGAATTCTTCCTCTTCTGCGCAGACAAAGCGATATTTCAAACCACACTTTTCTCTGCAAACCATACGAAGTGTTCACATCAAACACCAGGGTCTCTCCACTATTCAACTTCTGTAAAATTCTTTTCCGAAATCGGAGGGTGGTTGTCTTTTCCCCATCTCCATTCTATTCTCTTCAGACTGCTTGAAACATTGATTCATTGTACATGAATATTGTTTAACGCCCCTCTCGAGAAATTTTCACTCATATGGAGACGTCGCCATTGCCGCTGAAGGGCTGCAAAATGTCTACGGCCTATGCTCGGCGCTTATGGCTAGTATTGAGCAGTGAGGGATCTTTATCGTCCCACATCTGCTGTGATTCGGGACCTCGATTTTTCCGAAGGACCGCCCCATTTAATCGCCTCTTACGACAAGCAAGGGGTACTGAGGAGCTATTCTAACAATAAATCGGATTGGGTATGTGATTTGCATCTTTTACAGAAAAACCTACCAATGAAAACATCCGTAGAGAGGGATGGAAAATTTAGCAATATGAAATTCTTAAGTTAATATTTACGATGATTGGGACCTTTTATGTTAGTTTAATTATCGTTTATTATCAGCATTCCTCAATTTATGTTTCCTGCTGCAACTCATATGCTCAACATGATTAAAGCAGCCTGTGTTTGGGGTAAAATGTATGAAACGAATCATTTTTACTAGATCCATGAATATCAAAAGCCAAGAAAGGTTTATTAAAAAAAATAAATCACAGAACAGATATTTTGGCATAAGTTAAGATTTGATTTATAAAAATGGTCACACCCAGCAGGATCGCCTTACATTAATCTGAGGAAGGACTGAAAAAGGTGTTCATTGTTTATTTTTTTCTTTCTGAGGAAACGAAACTATCCTTAGTGTTAGGTATGAATTTTGCAAAAAATATCTATTTGATATTTCTTTACCATTTGGTAATCGTATGTGGCAGCAAACCAGAAATAAATCTGAGTGTTATGTTACTGGATGCATTGGATAAACCATGGTCTTTTTATCAATCTGAAAAGGCGATCGAAATGGGAGAGGACAAACTGAAGGAAATTCTAGAGGGGCATGCCACTGTCAACATTCTCAGGACAATATCTAAAAGTTTTGGATGTTCGAAATATGACTATGGTGCACTCGGGGCAGAACTCCATTATCGTATGAATGTTTCCGCCTTTGTTGGTCCTGGTAAATACTTATTTTACTCTCTTGTAAGTTTTCAAAGAATGTCGATTTATTGCATGTATTGCTATATTTGAAAGTGTTAAAAAAATATTTCCGAGGTATTGTAGAGCATAAGTGGATAAAAAGACATTATTTCTATAGAGGAAACTAAATTATTTGATACAAAACCGTATTACGGGTAATTTTAGAGTTGGAAACATTTAGCGTATCCCCCTCCCAAGTAGTTTGAAATCTTAGTGCTTTGTTTAAAATTGATTTTGGCAAAATTTCATATAATATGAATAGAAATTTTGGCGCTTTTATTTTGGGCGAATTTTCCTCATACGCCATGAAATCTAACTTTTCCAACTCACGAAAATGTACCCGATATACCTCTTTTTGTTGTGACATGTATATATATATATATATATATTAATGTGTTACAGGCTGCAGTACGGGTGTGGATATCATTGGTAGAATGGCAGCCTCCTGGAATATACCGGTGATTACCCCCGTGGGACTCGACTCTGAATTCGACAACAGAACACATTTCCCTACCTTAACGCGCCTGTCGTATTCCCTTGATCTAATTAGACGGTTTTATATAAAGGTGTTTGAAACTTACAAGTGGCATGACGTAGCAATATTATCAGATTATTTCGTAGCGCACTCACAACAACTTGTTCGTATGCAAAGTAAGACGCTAGAACAGGTTTTCACTGAAGCCGGACTACAGGCAACGTTAATAGAAAACGAAGGTGCTGATTTCCGAAATGCTTTGAGGGCGGTTGCTAAAGTTGCAAGAGGTAAGAACATAAATATGTAATATGTTTGCAATAAAAAGAACACTTTCAACATTCATCCAGTTGTCTTGATTTGTTCTCCAGTGTTGTAGGTCTGATACTATTACTCTGTTAATTGTCAGTATCGTACACCAAGCATAAAAAATGTGTTACATTGGATTGCATACTCCATTAAACATCGTAAAGAAATTAAACCAGTTTGAATTAGACAAGGTATCAAATGGAAATGAAAAAAAACGTTTTAAGAAAAACGTATATAGTTTTATACTTAGTTACTTCAGTTTAATATTTAATATTATTTTATGGTTTTTTTTCTTATGCATTTATTGTTCGTTGTTTTAGTTTGTTTCACATGTAAAGCGCTTTAAAAATAGCATAATTGTGTTGATTAGATAAAGCACTATATGAAGAACTTGATCCACGAAATTCTTTAATTTTCAGTGGTCATTGTGCAAAGTAATGTGCCGCGATTAAGAGAATTGATGTTAGATGCACATGCATTGGAAATGACGAATGGAGAGTATGTTTTCATATACTATAAAACGGTGTCTCCGTTTTTATCTGATGAGTGGTATGATGCGGAGGATGGGGAAAGAAATGAGGCAAGTAAAGAATGTATTTAGGCAATCTAAGAAAGGTAGCAAGAAAGAAATGCATTATAATTTTACTCTTATCCCTTTAATTACTGATGTAATTGTATTAATTATGCTTATAGTGCTTATATCTCTCAACTGCTTTGATACGCAAGAGCATGTTCTGCATATGATCAGTTTTTAATTCGAGATAGGCTACTGACAAATAAATTAATGTTACAGGAGTTTAAAGTCGTCAACATTTTGCAAATTCTATGGTCGTTATAACGATCTAATTTACAAATACAACATTTCATTAGGTCGAATGCTGTCTGATGAGTTTCATACTAATTGTTATATTAATATGCCGTTCTTTACACACTGATTTTAACTACGGATTACTCCGTTTATCTGATCAAGATATAGGGTTCACGGTGAGTGTGACCGGTTGACAGGGGAGGCTTTCTCTTCCTAGACATTTCCTGGGGTCCGTGTTTGCCCTACTCTTAATGTTGTATTTTTACAGGAATTATGAGATTGAGCACTGTTCGTTATCTTCAATTTTTCATTAATTAATACGGCGTTCAGTTTTACTTATAATATTGTGTCACAGTAGCTGTTTTACGATTGACTAATTAAATTCTCTATGAATTCTGTTTTAAACTAAATCGAATTTTATTTTTAGATGGCAAAGGTTGCTTTCAACGCATTACTTGTTGTTTTGCCGTACAAACCAGAGAGTGCAGAATTTGTTGCTTTTGAGTCCGCGGTGAAGAACCATTCACTGACGAAATACGACTTCGATTTCGAGAAGAACAGAGCAGACGTGAGTGATTTAATATAAACAAAGACTCGTACATGATTTTGTGATTGTAAAAGTTATGAAAAATACGAGGAAGGACAATCACAGTTTTGTAATACTTGTTTACATCATACATGTAGATTAAATCGTTGATGCAAGGCAGCAGTAATTAAAACACATTTTCCCAATCTACGTATTAAGTACCTGCAACGTTACTTTATGTATTGCTATAGTGCTGTTCTATTTTACGTATATCTATCATATCAGGTTTTCCGCGCTCTACTATGTTTAGCATTCATCAGGTGTATCATGTTTATCGTATATCATGTTTTGCGTTTATCAGGTCAATCGTATATCGTGTTTTGCGTTTATCTAGTTTATAGTATATCGTGTTTTGCGTTTATCAAGTATATCGTATATCGTGTTTTGCGTTTATCAAGTCTATCGTATATCGTGTTTTGCGTTTATCAAGTCTATCGTTTATCATGTTTTGCGTTTATCAAGTCTATCGTTTATCATGTTTTGCGTTTATCAAGTCTATTGTATTTCATGTTTTGCGTTTATCAAGTCAATCGTATATCGTGTTTTGCGTTTATCAAGTCTATCGTATATCATGTTTTGCATTTATCAAGTCTATCGTATATCGTGTTTTGCGTTTATCAAGTCTATCGTATATCGTGTTTTGCGTTTATCAAGTCTATCGTTTATCGTGTTTTGCGTTTATCTAGTTTATAATATATCGTGTTTTACGTTTATCAAGTATTTCGTATATCGTGTTTTGCGTTTATCAAGTCAATCGTATATCATGTTTTGCGTTTATCAAGTATTTCGTATATCGTGTTTTGCGTTTATCAAGTCTATCGTTTATCGTGTTTTACGTTTATCAAGTATATCGTATATTGTGTTTTGCGTTTATCAAATCTATCGTATGGCTAAATTTCAATCATATCAGTTATAAGTATTAATTTGAACAGAACCAAGTAATATATTTTGATTAAAGAAATGTGAATGATAAAATGAAACAAAACATTAATCATATATGACAATAATTAATTAAAAATGAAAACTAATAATAAAAAAGATAACTCAAAAGGACAAATAAAATAAAACAAATCAATGCTACTAAAGAAATTAATAGATTGTGCGATTTTCCGTCTAGACGGTAGGATTTAATTAATTCCCTGAATGAGCAATATGTTACAAATTATGTGACAATATATCGTTTAAATTTTGTATTTTAGAATACCTTTGCCGTTTGGATTTTGCGTTAAACCCTTTTAATATTCATGCATCACTGAAGATGTGTTTTTCAACATCTCTTTCTCTCTCTAAAATCAAAGGGATGGGGTTGTAATTTCCTATCGTGTAGATCATCCTATTGGGCGTAAATCTGCTTAATGTGAAACTTTTACGGTACCAATTTTGATGCACCAGATGCGCATTTCGACAAATTATGTCTCTTCAGTGATGCTCAAGCCGAAAGATTGGAAATCCGAAATTACAATAAACTTTTAAGAACTAAAAAAACAAAACAAAACCACTGGAGTCAAATTCGTCTAAGGATCAGAGCTATGCATGAGGGAGATAATCCTTAATTTTGAAATGAATTTCTAAATTTTATCACAACAATTAAATATACATCCGTATATACAAGTCTGCATTAATTCATACCTTCGTGCATATGAAGCAGATTAGAAGGAGAAGGCGAACTTTAGCTAGCTTCTTTGATTAATATAAACCTTCGGCGAACTGAAAAGGTCGGGGGTAGCTAACTAAAGTCGTTCATTCATAACAAGTAAGGATTTAGGCAAAAGTGTTGATTAATCCAAACACACATGGGCTGTATAACCAGTGGCGGATCCAGGAATTGTGGTTACGGGGGGCCTCACGTTATAAGGCAGTGGGTCCAGGGCGAAACCCTGGTGGGGGTCCAGGGCGAAGCCCCCGGAAGCTCCTGGATCTTACAGATTTTATGGAGCTTGAAATATTTCATCTATTAAGTCATTTGTACTATTTTCTATCATTTTAATAAGGTGAAATTAATAAAATGACCCAACTATTAAGATTTTTTTTTTTTTTTAAATTAGGTTCTCCCAATAAAGAAATCAAAGGATTTTGTCATTTATTTCTCCGGGAGTGGAAGAAATTATTGCTTCTTTTATCGTTTAGTACATTTTCCAAAACAAGATACCGCGATTTACCTAAAATTTGAAAATTATAGGGAGGTGGGGGGTGGGCGCGCACCGGCTGCGCTCCCTCTAAATCCGCCACTGATAACGCACGTAATAGAATATAAAAATGAAAAAGTACAGCATTTTAAAACAACAATGGATGAGCCTTTCAGCCTTTATTTCGGTAACTGATCATGATGTTGGGTAGAAGTTGGCTTATTTGGTGATATACACGATATATACTTTTTGTATATTGAAATACATCAATATCATTGTAGTCCCATGGGGATCCGGGTTAAAATAGGTCCTCAGTACCCCCTTGCTTGTCGTATAAGAAGCGACTAAATGGGGCGGTCCTTCGAATGAGACCGCAAAAACCGAGGTCCCGTGTCACAGCAGGTGTGGCACAATTAAGATCCCTCCCTGCTCAATGACCATAAGCGCCGAGCATAGGCCTAAATTTTGCAGCCCTTCACCGGCAATGGTGACGTCTCCATATGAGTGAAATATTCACGAGAGGGACGTCAAACAATATTCAATCAATCAATCAATATCATTGTACACTTCTTTTCGCAACTATCAAATTTACAACACTTCTATCGTGTTTTCAGTTCATCGTTAATCATGTTTTGCATTGATAGATATATCGTGAAAATCGTGTATCCTATCGCATCGTTCCTGTAGTGTCCTATCGACCGCATCGTGCTGGTATCATGTTAGAAATTATCGTGTATCAAATTAAGAATAACGTTTCGGGTATTGTATACATTACCTGTCCATTATATCGTGGATGTAAGACACAGTCTGTTACAGGTTCACCACTACATTGCCGGATACCACGATGCTTTCCTCATCTACGCTAAAACAATAAAAAGCATGCTTACAGATGGAGAAAACATCTTTGATGGGCGAGAGGTTACTAGGAGAATGTGGAATAAAACGTTTGAAGGACTCGTTTCCGGAAATCGAAAAATAAATGAAAATGGGGACGGAGAAATTGACCTGTCACTTCACGACTTTGACGCCGAAGGAAGAATTTTCGTAAAATTTTATCTTTCATTATTTTCTTTTATATATCATAATGTCTTAACATAATTGATGATTATTTAATTCTCAGAATACATAACATATATAAACTAACAAACAGGTTATCTGAAGAATGTAGAAATGTACATGTAACGCTATGTTTTTCAAACCTTAACGAGTTTTCTCG
This sequence comes from Ostrea edulis, assembly GCF_947568905.1. NCBI lineage: Eukaryota > Metazoa > Mollusca > Bivalvia > Ostreida > Ostreidae > Ostrea > Ostrea edulis. The sequence continues at coordinate 9,397,354 of NC_079165.1, forward strand.
GTACTCAGACGGTTGGGGTTTATTTCGGGGCCACAGCCGTGTTGCACACGAAATCCAATCGAAGTATTCAATGGCCTGGGAACACGGGACCCCCTGCAAACAGACCAAAATGTGGATTTACGGGTGATGATCCTATTTGTTTTCCACAAGGTACATACACTCTTAGATCTGTGATATGATAATTCTAAGTTAGGAATATATCTCTTACTTTTCAGGATTTCAAATTCCATTTGCGTCATATTTCTGTCTGTAAAATTGTCAATATTGTATTTGATAAGCCGTATTTTTTCTTTGTTTTGCCAACAGCATAAAATCTAAATATGTGTAATATCACAACTATTTAGTTCAAATGATTCTATCAATTTACCATTCTGATTTAGCCGGATCCAATCATCTGGACATCATCATGGCTGCTGTATTATGTGCTGTGCTAATCGCTTTTATTATAGGAGGCGTAATCATTCACAGGTAATAACTATCAACAAAAGTAATAACTGTAAACAAAGGTGATAACTGTAAACAAAGGTGATATCGGTAAACAAAGGTGATATCGGTAAACAAAGGTGATATCTATAAACAAACGTAATATCTATAAACAAAGGTGATATCGGTAAACAAAGGTAATAACTGTAAACAAAGGTAATATTTATAAACAAAGGTTATATCTATAAACAAAGGTAATGTCAATAAAACAAAGGTAATATGTCTTTTCTCAACGAGAGTCAGTTTTGGAGTTTATTATCGACTCTCTTTGCGAACACGCATATTTTTATAGCTCCGTGAAAAAACCTTATGATTTCAATATGTAGACGCCCTGTTTCTTCCTAGCCTATGTAATTTACTTTTAGTGCTAGTTTGGTTATGTTTTTAGGTCACCTGAATTCATTCAGGTGACCTATTGCTATCTGTTTTTGTCCGTCGTCGTTCGTCGTACGTCGTGCGTTTACATTTGAACATTTTCAGCTTCTTCTCTGAAACCCCTGAACCAATTTCAACCAATTTTGGCATATAGCATCTGTGGGTGGAGGGGAACAAAAATTGTGAAATTCGTGGTCCCTGCCCCCCTGGGGCCTGAGGGGTGGGGCAAAAACCATCAAAATGAATGTAATTTTAAAAAATCTTCTTCTTTACTCCTGGACATCAAGAAGCCAAACTGTGGGCATAATTATAATGAGCGTTGAGCCCTCTACCAAAATTGTGAAATTCATGGCCCCTGGGGCAGGGGTTCTTGTGTTAGGGTGGGGCTCTATTGGTCATATAGTGAAAATGTAGAAATTCTTTGAAAATCTTCTTCTCTGTCTCTGGGTATTAAGTAGACAAACTAATAGCATGGTAATGATGAGCAAGGATGCCTCTTTATACCCCCCGCAACAAGTTGGGGGGGGGGGGGTATACTGGAATCGGGTTGTCCGTCTGTCCGTCCGTGCGTCTGTAGACGCAATGATTTCCGGGCTCTAAAGCATTATCCTTTCCACCTACCGTCACCATCTCATATATATGGACTATCCATGGGATGAAGATGTTCCCTATCGATTTTGGGGTCAAAAAGTCAAAGTCAATCACACTGGACATCGAAGTAGCAATATGGTTTCCGGGCTCTAAAGTGTTATCCTTTCCACCTACAGTCACCATATCATACATATGGACTACCCATGGGATGAAGATGTTTCCTATTCGATTTTGGGGTCAAAAGGTCAAAGGTCAAACGCACTGGACATTGAAGTACCAATATGGTTTCCGGGCTCTAAAGCGTTATCCTTTCCACCTACAGTCACCATATCATATATATGAACTACCCATGGGATGAAGATGATCCCTATCAATTTTGGGGTCAAAAGGTCAAAGGTCACGCGCACTGGACATTGAAGTAGCAATAAGGTTTCCGGGCTCTAAAGCGTTATCCTTTCCACCTACAGTCACCATATCATACATATGGACTACCCATGGGATGAAGATATTCCCTATCGATTTTGGGGTCAAAAGGACAAAGGTCATGCGCACTGCTCACAGTACCTCTTGTTAAAAATTGTGAAATTCATGGCCCCTGGATCAGGGGTTCTGGTGCTAGGGTGGGGCTCTATAAGTCATATAGTGAAAATGCATTATTTCTTTGAAAATCTTCTTCTCTGTTCTTGGGTATTAAGTAGACAAACCAATAGCATGGTTATGATGAGCAAGGATGCCTCTTTCAAAATTGTGAAATTCATGACCCCAGGGTCAGGGGTTCTGGTATTAGGGTGGGGCCCTATTGATCATATAGTGAAAATGCATTTTATTTCTTTGAAAATCTTCTCCTCTGCTGCTGGGTATTAAGTAGACAAACTAATAGTATGATTATGATGATCAAGGATGCTTCTTTCAAAACTGAAATTTATGGCCCCTGGGTCAGGGGTTCTGGTGCAAAGGCGGGGCTGACCACATAGCTATTCAATGTTTCTTCCATCCAAAAGTAAAATTCTTATATTTCAACACAAACCTAATTCAAACATTGGAAGGTTGTTACATGATACTCAGATGACCTATAAGGCCCTTGGCCTCTTGTTATTACATTATTTTGACTTTCGTTTAAATGTAAGTATTCTGTCGTCCTGAAGAAAGGACAATTTTATATTGTTGTTGTCTTTGGTCATTTTAGTGCTTTATATATCCTTAATCAATCTATGTTCGGATCTGACAGTCTGGATGTTAAGATGTTGGTTTTTCGTGATAATCACAACTAGGTACTGAAAATTTTCGCCCCAGCCCGGGGTCGAACCAGCGACGTACGGCACCCACCGCCTAGCAAGATTGTCAAACCAGTGCGTAAGTCCACTCGGCCACAACGACTTCCCTAAAAAGGAAGTTTTGTTATGCTCCTAAAGCGCTACTTATACACACTGATGCAATCTCACACAGTCGCTGTGTCATTCAGTGTTTAAGATATTTTATAAGGAGAGTGGATCTCTCGATGCAATTGTATAGAATATTTAATATAAAGCACAAATAAACAATTATAACACCCAACCTTACGTTTACCCCAAGGATCTAAACGATACATGTGATAATCAATTAATTAATATATAAAGCACTAAATAATCACAACTATATATATATATATATATATATATATATATATATATATATATATATATGTATGTATGTGCAGAAAGAGAATTATGTATTGTGCAGTACTCGATCCCCCATTTTTCTTTTTCTTTTTTATAAAACTTTGAAGCAAGGGAAGTATAAAATTTCAAAATGATGTATTTAGGAAAATAAAACTAACAAAGGATTTACAAAGCAATTGGTGGAAGGTAGACTGGGAGGCACTGTCAGAGATTCCTGAAAGAAACCTGTCTTTTGATGGGAATTCTGAAATTTCAAAAGTGAGTAAAAGTTCTCCAAACTGATGCATGGTTGATATTTGCCAAGATATGTGCTGTGAAGAAGATTCAAGATATCTTCAAACTTCTCGCCAGCAAAAACAAAACATCTCCTCGCCTCTATGGACTTGAACAACCCGACATATTCCCGCAGATCGTCAGTTACAAACCTAATAAGTAATATTGTGTACACCATCGCGCACACCCCACCCCCCATAAGAACTTTTTGGGGGTCGGGTGCTCAATATTTTATGCAAGCTCAAATGTCTTGAAAATGTGATTAATATGAGGAAATGCGGACAAATTTATTCATTGATGACGTAAATAATGCTATAAAAGTAATATAATTATGTGTAACATGATTTAGAAACTAAATATATTATAGAAGGATATTATTTTCATTATACTACAAACGTATTTCTGATATCGTTTATGTATTTGAATTTACCTAAATTGGAGAAGTGTTTTACTTTATCACCGTGGTCTTGAGGCTATTAAATACTGGCCGATACTTCATCATCGTTATTGGTTAGTATTAACTATTCTTCATTTTAACACCAAAAACATAACACTAACACACATTGCTTGACAGCCAGCCGTGATTGCTGGACGCTCGTAATTTATTGTATTTTAAATACACATTACAGAATTCGCAGAAAAACAAGTCTTTTTCCAAAACGACGAAAATTGCAAAAAACTCGAGAAAACCTGTGTCCGTTGCCAAGTGCCGCTGGATGCAGGGAGTTGTGAACGGACCTCACAACTTATTTGTAAATTTTTAACCTTTGCATGGCATGAATGAAAATATAAGATTTAATTGTACATTAAGTTTCGTCTATCTCGTGACGAGCGGCAGCTAGAAGTGAATACCTGAATTGCAGCTCGAAAACCTGTTTTTCTAACTCACATTCTATTGGCTAATAATGGATCATTCCATTCTATCTGTACAATATACTATACCGTCAATACAACATTTTCCCGCTATTACTAACGAAACGCGGGAAAATATAATTCTTTTGATATATTAAGATGTATATCCTGCACGGATTCAATGTGATGTCTTTAAATTCTGTAGATGCACACTCATGCTGCCAGTGACGACCAGGGTCGTCACGTGGAGAATATGACAAAAATCTACAAGGTATGTTATATACACATCAGCAAAGAGTTATATATCTTGATTAGGACACAAAGCGGACTTAAATTTACTTTCATACACTGTATGATATATAATGCACCGCAATCACTGCAGTCAGTTTGTGTTATTAATGAATCATTTCGTTTAATATTTTTAAATCTTCTGTGACTCTGGTCTATATCTTTCGTGATAAAAGATTATGCTCTTATTTCAGGGATCTGTTGCTTCTCTTAGTCCTATCACGGACAGGAAATTCCAACCCACGCGAGCTTCACAAATGGAGTTAATTGATGTAGGAACTTTTTCTTAGATGGTGTGATCACTCATACTAATGCTGATCAATGATGAATATTTGATATGGATATGATACTATTAACCCTGCCTTAAGTTAGCAATTGATTATACACAGTACATGCTCTCGCGTATCGAAACAGTTGGGATATGCATATTATAATAGTACATATATATTGCTACGTAATTATTGAAAGTTAACAATGAAGATGATAAAGTCATCCCGTTCGTCGTAAACTTGAGTTGTTAAACTTTGCCATAAACAATTATGTTTAGTAATATATCCAAATATGAAAAAGATATGGAAGACCTTTTGGAATCTTTTATTTCGACTTTATAAGTACCAGATGTGAAAGACTGTGGTGTCTTTTATTTTGAGTTCAAGGGATACATCGATTCGACAGATTGATGAACATGAATATTGTTAATACTAGTACATATATGTAGATAAAATGTGGTCAATATATATAGGGCTCACGACGGGTGTGTGGGACCTCCGTGGCCGAGTGGTTAGAACGTCGCGCTCAATATCACACGGCCTCTCACCTCTGGTCGGCGCGGGTTCGAATCCCGCTCGCGCCGGTAATTGAGAAAGTTTCCCAGTTCACTTTCGGAAGGTCGGTGGTCTCTTCCCAGGTATATTGTATCTGGGTTCTCTCTTCTACCAATAAAAAACTGGGCACCACCAGATAACTGAAAAATGGTTGAGTGTGGCGGAAAACAGCAAAACAATCAATCACGACAGATGTGACCGGTCGACAGGAGATGCTTACTCCTCCTAGGCACCTGATCCCAACTCTAGTATATCCAGGGGTCCATGTTTGCCCAACTCTCTATTTTGTATTGCTTATAGGAGTTATGAGATTGATCACCTTTCGTTATCTTCACCTTTCATCTACATGTACATGTCTAGTCGAAAGCCACACTTTCTTCTCATTTAAAAGTTTTTAAGTTTGTGTGCATCAATTTACAGTATAATGTTTTCGTTCTCTAATTAAAGCTAAGGAATGTCCACTGTGTCAACTTGACGAAATTCTACGGACTGACTCAGAATAACTCGGTCCTTTACATTATCACGGAACATTGTAGCCGAGGGACGCTGAAGGTAAAGCTAACTTTGAGTATTGTTTATCGTCCCGCTCAAGAACTGTTCTCTCACATGCAGACGTAGACTTCACTTGCCGGCATGTTTTATATTCGTCACTCTATAAAATGTTACCGTATACAGGGAAATATTCACCCCCGTTTTATTTTTGTCCATTTCGCCATTGTTGTCAATGGGCGAATTTAAGACTGGGCGAAATTGTTTTTTCTATCTCTCTTTTCACACAACTGTGTCCGGGTGAATTTAAAACGGATTGAAACAGTTAGCAAGTGTAGAAAGGCGAAAATAACATGGGCGAAAATACCCTTGTATACAGTATCCCCGCTGTTGCTGTAGATATCATCAATGTAGGCTTCACATCCTTGAAGGTCATGAAGAATGGAGCGAATTATCCCCTGAAACGTCGCTGGAGCTTCTTTTTTTTTTTATGCCAAAGACATTACTTTGTATTGAAAGGTCATTGAGAACCTCAAATACAGATATTTCTTTTGCTCTTTCAGTTAATGGCAATTGCCAGTGGCCCTTCCACGGGTCAAATGTACTGACAAATTTTACATTTCCGAATTTGTCAATACAGTCATTAATTCTAGGAATCGGAAAAGAGTCTGTTTTCGTGACAAAATTCACTTTTCTGAAGTCAGTACACAATCGGTAGATACCACCAGGTACTCTATAATGCAAGGTGAGCTCCAGCACTTTTACTTAGTTCAATAATGTCATTGTCCAGCATGTACTGCATTTCTGATCCCAAGCTTTGTAATTTTAATGGATGGAAACGACAGGGATGCTGCTTTTCATAATGTTATATAGTGGGTGACGTTTTGCCCATAATTTTCAAGTACATTTGCTTAAAGTAATCTCTGGATATCATTGTAGGAATAAAAAACGTGCTTTATATCAAGCTATATAAGTTTAAATTTTATGCAATTTAACTTTATCAGATTAAAAAGTAATCAAGCTTAATTTTCATTTAATTATGTACTCTCCGAGTCGGATAATGAACGCCCCATTTTGAAATATTAATGACCACGTGACGTTGCACGTGGAATTTAGGAAGTCAACAATTACATGGCGACGTGAAAGCGTTGATAGGCTGTTGGCGGGACACATTCAGATGGAAACAGGGTAGAGAGAACCACGTTGAGCAATGGAGGGGGAGTTAATTTAATGTTCAACACGAAATCACCATTCAGTACGACTACATATTGTAAATGAAATCCATCTTGTATACTTTGTCGAAATCGTCAAATTGTATTATTTTTCATAGTTTATCATGCTAACAAAATTTTGCTCTGGTTTTTAACTTCGAACAAAATACTAGTTGATACGGCACATATACATGTACCTTTAATAAATCTAAAACAAAGATTGTTGTAAATTGCACATGGTGGAAAGATTCTTCGTTTAGATAAAAATTGCTATGGTTTTAGCTTCTTTAACTTACCAAAACGATAACCGTTATGAATTTGCACCCCATAGCAAATTCTAATGAAGTTAAATGTTGACAGTCGTTGAACTTTGTCTGTCCTACAGGATATCCTCCAAAACGATGATCTCAAAATCAACAAGGACTTGCAGACGTCATTGATATGTGACATGATTAAGGTAAACAAAATGTTTTATTTCAATAATATTTTGACATGATCCAAAAGTTCATCAATTATTTCAACCTATCTGATTATTTCTCGCACTTTTACATGTTCATTTCCTGGATGTTAAAGTGTTCATATCTAATTATTTCGTTTTGTTGAATTTTAACAGGGTTGTTGCTATCTCCACAACAGTCCAATTCGGTACCATGGGGATTTGAACAGTCGACATTGTTTGATTGACAGACGATTTGTCCTTAAACTTGACGGATTTGGTCTTCCAAACATTCGATTCAAATCCCAGAAATCGGGCAAACGAGGTTTTGTGGAATATTTTCTGATTAAGAATTGTTGAAAACATTTGTTAATAAAAAAAATCAACTTTAATCGACGGCAATACACCAGTTCATTACCTGTCGTCATTATTTTGTTTAGTACACACGTTACAGAAGTCAATGTATACAAAACAATTCTATTCCTAGAATTTTAACACGAATTTACAAAACACTCAAAACACTATTCTAACGTATACCGGTAGTGACTTTTCATAACGTTCTCCTTTTCCAATTATGCATTGCAAAATTTCTGAAGATTATGTGTTCCATAAAATTTAACTGTCCCATTCTACACAAAATGTAAAATGCTTTATATCAGATATATACAGCTGTACAAAGTGATTTTTCGAAACTTTATTTTCTAATGAATTAAAAATGTTAAATCTTTTTTTTTTCTTGTAAAACCTCCAATGAAACAGGTTTGTTGTGTGTTGCTCCGGAACTGTTGAGAAATACCTACAGAGAGACTGACTTCCGGGCACTGCAGTGTGCTGATGTCTACAGCTTCGGAATCATTGTGTACGAAACATTAACGAGAAAAGAACCTTTTGAAGATGAGATGAGAACTTATTCCATCGATGGTACTCAATATAACATTTTCTGTAGATTTAATTTGGTCGCTCTTGATCTGAAACATCATCCCCAAGTTTTAATTGGTTGAACACAGAGAGGATGATCAACAAATGATTTCCTTTTATCTATTCAAGACAATGCTATGAAAAACTCAATTTTGTGACTGTAGTAAATTATTTTATTTTTCCACCTAGAAATCATCAATAAATTAAAGTTCCCATCTTCGACCCCACTTAGACCTGGGGAAGAAAACTGGCCTGAAGGAGATATTTTGCTTTTATCTATGATGCATTCCTGCCTGGAGGAGAATGTAGCTAACAGACCGACATTTTCCAACATTGCAAAGGAAGTTAGGAAATGGTGCGTGTCGAGATATACTACGACTAGTAACTCATTAACGTAATAGCTTACTGTAGACAGTAAGTGTCGAGATATACTACGACTAGTAACTCATTAACGTAATAGCTTACGGTAGACAGTACGCTGACTGCATTTACATTTTATGTCAAAGGGTTCCATATAGTATGGACCCAATTTAGTCTGTAATGTGATTCTCAAAGCGAGAATTACTTTATCTTTGCCCACTTTTTGTTTAAATGCTCTACCTTGAAATCTTTGTTGACAGTCACATATGATGTAACAAATGCACCTTTTAGGAGTTTCTTAAGGTATATGCACTGCGACTTGGCAAGGAAGCATATATTCTTGCTTCATTTTTAGGTCTTGATTTCCAACGCCCTCAGACTGAAAACCCCCCAAATACTGTACGAGCTTAATATCTGGCGTACAAGTATTAGATATGGCGAAATACTAACTTTATATGTAATAACATGGTTTTGTCATAAAATTAAAACATTTGAAATATAAAAAAATTACAAGAATTTCAGAATCAAAAATAAGGTCATTATCATGTATATTTCTTTCAACTTCAAGGAGTTGAAGCATTGAAGTACGTTGGGAATATGTTCCCCCTTAAACAGTTATAGTTGAATACTTTGAGACACAAGACTATTATTATAACTTTACATGTTTATTTTCTAACAGGGGTGCGACAGGGGAGAACTTTCTTGACACCTTACTTTTTCGCATGGAGGAATATGCCAATAATCTGGAGCATTTGGCCGAGGAAAGAATGCACGCCTTCATGGACGAGAAAAGACGATCAGAAGAACTCCTGTACCAAGTTTTACCCAAGTAACTAGTTTTTGTTTTTTAACAGCATTTATATCTTTAAACAAAGAATAATTTGATCAAGATATAGGGCTCACGGCGGGTGCGACCCGTCGACAGGGGATGCTTACTCCCCCTGGGCACCTGATTCCACCTATGGTATATCCAGGGGTCCGTGTTTGCCCAACTCTATTTTGCATTGCTTATAGGAGTTATAAGATTTATCACTGTTCGTTATCTTCACTTTTCATAAAAAAGGTTTTGTCTTTTCAAACGTTTGCACGACTTAACTTTTCTTCTAGGAGCATTGCGCGTGACTTGATAAAGGGAAGCAGAATAGAAGCAGAGGCATACCAATGTGTTACAATATACTTTAGCGATATTGTAGGCTTTACTGCAATTTCTGCATCGAGTACTCCAATGCAGGTAAGAGTTTATGTATCTAACTGCAATGTGTTTAACATCGAAACAATATTGTACTACTTACCACAGGGTTAAGGTTTGAAGGATTTAAACATACGTGCTCTTTTTAACAGATAGTCGACTTCCTCAACGCTTTGTATACCTGCTTTGACACGGTCATAGAACACTTTGATGTTTTCAAAGTATGTTTTTAATTTGATTTCAACTCTTATTATTTGTTATTTACTATAGCTGAAAAAAGCAGTACATGAAGTTGAAAAATAATCGAAGCAATCATTTTACAAGGTTGAAACGATAGGAGATGCTTACATGGTTGTTTCTGGTTTACCATTGCGTAATGGTAATGAGCATGTGATTGAAATAGCAAAGATGGCAGTGGCTATATTAGACAAAGTGCAAGATTTTCGCATCCGACATCTGCCAGAAATAGAACTACAGACCAGAATTGGAATTCACTCAGGTAATTATCCCTTAAATATTAAAACATTCCTTACTACCGTGGGATCATTGTTCGTGGGAGGTCAACATTCGTGGGTAACCAACATTTTTACTTATTCGTGGGGACGAAATGTCGTGGATGCCTTCAACCCTAAACCAGTCCACTCTAACGTGGTTAAATTGCACAGAAAAAGGTGTTCTCCTTCGTGCTGGACAGTAATATGATTGTGACTAACAATTAGACGTATAATGTGGCACTTAGAGTTAGATTCTTTATTTCCGTGAGCCACAGGTTCATTGGATATATATATAAATACAATCATTCATATACAACCCCCCCCCCCCCCCCGAAACGCATGTTACAATTTCATATTCATCTGAAGACATGAGAAATACTTCATAATTGATTTATTAATATCACAACGACTAATGATAGTAAAAGTAATTAACAGTTCAAGATCACCCAAGTTTAATATCTATGCCCCCCCCCCCCCCCCCCGAGCACCAATGACTGCATGCCAGAAAGCCTGACAATGGTGTCCCATGGACGTAGTTAAGTCTCTAAAACTGTCTGGGGATGTTGTTCCACTTTAACTGTAGAGCTCATGCCAGTTGTTGCAGAGTCCGAAACTGCAGTTGTCTTTGGTGGAGCGCCTATCCAGTTCGTCACATGCATGCTCGATAGGGGGTTTTGTCTAGTGATTTGGATGGCAATGAAGAACCTTGATATTGTGTCTTTGTAGAACATCACGTGTTAGACGAGCAGTATGTCGTCTGGCGTTATCATGTAGGACTATTGCTTCGGGATGCTACATTATTGGAACCACGTTCAGTATATAATCCGATGGTGTCCTGCCTGTACACTATATAGGATATTGCTGTTGAAATCTTAACATTATCTCTTCCAATACAAACCGCTCAACCTCCTGAATGCAATTTTGCGCAAAACGTTCAATTTCGCGCCTATATACTCAAAGTCTTCCATGAGGTCTCTGCAGTAAAAATTGAGACTCATCACTAAACCAAACTGTCCATCGGCGTTGCTGCGGCCATACTCTATATGAGTTTGAGACCATTGAAGTCGGTTCTGGCGGAGTCAGCTCAATGCCACAAACAGGTATGTGCGCTGTATTCCCAACATCCTGCAGACGACAGTCGATTGCAAACATCCTGATCTGCTATTCCGCGAATCTCAGGAATATCAGATGCTGTAGATGACGCTGTTTTGAATCGTGACGAAGATGACGCAATCAGATGAAACGATCTTGTGCTGCTGACGTGCTCTATGATGATCATTTGTTGAACCATGCTGTTGGTATCTTCTCCAAAGACGAAAGGGGCCTCCGTGGCCGAGTGGTTAGAGCATCGCGCTCAAAATCACACGGCCTCTCACCTTTGTCGGCGCGAGTTCCAATCCCGCTCGCACCGGTAAGTGAGAAAGTTCCCCAGTTTATTTTCGGAAGGTCGGTGGAGACTTGGTACAGATACAGGTACTTGTATCTGGATCTCTCTTCCACCAATGAAAACTGGGCGCCACCAGATAACTGAAAAATTGTTAAGTGTGGCGGAAAACATCAATCAATCCAAAGACGAAATATGGTGCTTTGTGCGACATTGAAATCTCTGTAAATTATGGCACAGCTGCTTCCAGTCGTCCAATTGCGTTGTTGAGTTGAGTATCATTCAGACGCAGCATTTCTCAAAAAGCGGTTATATTTAAAGACGATGCAATCAAATATAGCGAATCCGTGCGGACTACTGGTGCCTGTGGTCACGTGCATTAGGAACTTACAACATTCTAGAGTTACAGAGACCGATTTTAGGATTTTATGAAAAAACGTTTTATTGTCCTCATATTCTATAGAATATCTATCCAGTAGACAACAGCGGTAGGGATAATAACGAGTCATCAGACGATTTTCATTCTAGACAAAACATGTATGAAAAATTATTTGAAAAGATTCGGCGAAATATGACTTCTATGTATTTCTTTTTTTATCAATATACTTACAAACATACATGGCATTGTGGACACTTCGCGATGAGTAGACAACCATGTTACACCAATGGACATTTTAAATTATGCTTATGTAGATAAACAAATAATATCATATCATAGTTTCGTAAAGTTACATATTGTTCCAAACTAATCTACTGTATATTGAAATTCATGGGACTGACGTGAATTGTTTCTTATATCTAATTAAGTTCGATATAACTGATGTTGAACTATATACATTTTGTTACGGGATTTGGTTTTACTTCAGTATAACAGATACTTCAATATCAGTGGACTAGACTGTTATCAGTTCTTTAGTATTTTTGACACTAATTGATATAGTAAGTCAAAAAACACTGGGTTTTGAATAGTAAAGTGTTTCTTAACATATTTTTTTCAAGTCATTATATAAAGGACATTTGAAAATAAAATGAAACTCGTTCCTTGCTTGTATTTGCATTTGATGTAATGTACGTTATGATAATAGTTGAATTAAAATAATTCGTTTTTCTGAAATAAGCGACTCAATTATTGCGTTTATAAAACCAATAGTATGACACATGAATCACGTTAAATATAGATACATGTACCTTATGGGGTCGGGAAAAAATTAATTCTAGATTTCAGAAAGAAATTTAAAACCGCACTATCAATATTTGTGGAGACTTATTCGTGGATAAGGATGGCCACGAACATTGATCCCCCACGAACAACGATGATTCTACAGTAATCTGACTTTTGAACAAATACAAATTATTTGAAAAATATATTAGATTATCAACAATACCAAATTGTAAAACTTATTTAAAAAGTGAATGATAATAATACAATGTGTATGGTTTGTTTGTGCGTGGATTTTCAGGCCCTGTTTGTGCAGGGGTTGTAGTGTTCTGTTTATGCGGGGGTTGTAGTGTTCTGTTTATGCGGGGGTTGTAGTGTTCTGTTTGTGCGGGGGTTGTAGTGTTCTGTTTATGCGGGGGTTGTAGTGCTCTGTTTATGCGGGGGTTGTAGTGTTCTGTTTATGCGGGGGTTGTAGTGTTCTGTTTGTGCGGGGGTTGTAGTGTTCTGTTTATGCGGGAGTTGTAGTGTTCTGTTTGTGCGGGGGTTGTAGTGTTCTGTTTGTGCGGGGGTTGTAGTGTTCTGTTTATGCGGGAGTTGTAGTGTTCTGTTTGTGCGGGGGTTGTAGTGTTCTGTTTATGCGGGAGTTGTAGTGTTCTGTTTGTGCGGGGGTTGTAGTGTTCTGTTTGTGTGGGGGTTGTAGTGTTCTGTTTGTGTTTGTGCAGGGGTTGTAGTGTTCTGTTTGTGTTTGTGCAGGGGTTGTAGTGTTCTGTTTGTGCGGGAGTTGTAGTGTTCTGTTTGTGCGGGGGTTGTAGAGTTCTGTTTGTGCGGGGGTTGTAGTATTGATCTGTTATTTGTGCCTCACTTTTTCAGGCCCTGTTTGTGCGGGGGTTGTTGGAAAGAAGATGCCTCGTTACTGTCTGTTTGGAGACACAGTTAACACGGCATCTAGAATGGAATCTAACGGGGAAGGTAAAGAAAACATGTATAAAAACAAACCTAACTCCCTTGTAGATATAACAGTGCGACATTTAACTTCGGACACGACAAAGTCCGGACTTTTGCTATCCTTTATGATGACATTTAAAGAAAAATCAAAGAGCATATGGTGTGATTTTTTAGCAGTGTGCCATAGTCCAAGGTTGGTTCTATTATTTCTAACAGCCATCGTCAGTAATTTGAGTGGTTCCATTCATCCAAATTATGTGGTACCCAAGTACCGTATAGCGGTTTTTTCCGCTGTTCTAAAATTTGGCGATTTGCTGGCTCAAAGGTAAGCTAATAATCTTAGCGGAATAAATTTTGGCGGACAAGGAAGAATTATCCCTCTTGCGAATACTTAAGTCGCAATTGGGTGCATATTTGGCGAGTGAAATTTTAGCGGAAAGTTAACTTATCCCTAAAATAAGCCAAATTTATAACCCCGCGGAAAAAAAACACCTCTATACGGTATTGCCTGAGTTTAGATAATGTGTAACTGTAACATATTTCCTTCTTGTTGTTAAACAAACACTTGGTGATTAATTACAATTTGAAAACGGATAAGACATTTTTTACCTATATTTCCTATTTGTGTGACTTTTGTCATGGCATGCTGTAAATGAACAAATGATGAAAACAAACAGTGATCTATCTCATAATTTCTATAAAGATTAAGAGAGGAGTAAGCACGGATCCCTGAACGTGCCAGAGGTGGGATCAGGTGCTTAGAAGGTGTAATAATTTCCTGTTGACTGATCACACCGTGAACCCTATATCTTGATGAGATAAACGGAGTAATCCGTAGTTAAAAGCAGTGTGTAAAGAACGGCATAGCAATTAATATGAAACGCATCTAGATCTAATATCACCTTTAACTACAACGGTTCTCATTGATCACAATATCCAAACTATGCATAGTGACTTTAGACGTACTAATATATCAATTAACATATACAAATTCTATTTTTATCTTAACGGTATACATTTAAAAAGATATTAGTCTTACTCTTTAACGTACCGGTATCAATGATTTCATAGAAATATTTCTGGGTGTGGAGCTTTATCAATTGTAATAACATGTGGTAAAGGTAATCTTGTTTGTGTTATCTAGAACTTCAACAGTGTTAATGTATCATTATTTAAGCTTAGAACAGTGATTGTACGGATATGAAAGAGGTGAACTTTATCAACTGAAGATTACAAAATATTGTCAATGTGAAAATTAAAACAAATTTATTAAAATGAGTTTTGTTATATTTGAAGCTATGAAGATCCATGTGAGTTTAATGACGCGGAACCTGTTGGTTTTACATGACTTGTTTGTTTTGCACGAACGAGGAACCATCCCAATAAAGGTAACACGATATTAAATTGCGCTATGATATTGATCTTATAAACCACATTCACTTATGTAGAAATCATTCTATAAGAAAAACCACCCGTTTGCTTTTACACGTGACATCATACCCCTTGATCCATGAATAGTTGTTTGACACAGGGTTAAAAACAAATATACGAGGGCGAGTCAATAAGTATCCAGCCTATCCCATTTCCGATTGATTTCCATGCCTTGTTTCGATACATGTTTTATACCTGGGTACAAAATTGCACGCGTATCGAGTCATTCTTTAATAAGATATTAAATGTCAAACATGGCTAGTTAGGCAAAGGCATGCTTTTCGTCTAAAGTTGAGTACCATGCTATAATTCGGTACTTCTATTTAAAAAGTAAAACAGAAAAGAAAATACATGGCGATTTAGCCGATGTTTATGGGTCTTCTGCACCATCTTATGCTCAGGTTAAATTCTGGGTAGGGAAATTCAGTCGCGGCAGAACGTCTTTAGAAGATGAAGCCAGGTCTGGATGCTCACTGGATGCCACCGACGAAGAAATGTGTAAGAAAGGTCGGGATCTGGTGATTCAGGTGGAAGAAATAGTGCAGGCATTAGGCATTTCACATGGTAGCGTTTCAACAATCTTACATGATCGTTTAGGTATGCGCAAGCTAACAGCCCGTTGGGTCCCCAAATCCCTTAGCGATGAGCAAATGAGCAAATGACAACCAGAGCATCAGTATGCAGCGTTTTAGGTCAAAAGATGATTTTCGTTTGCGTCTGGTGACTGTAGATAAGACTTGGGTTCATTATTATGAGCCAGAGAATAAAACTCAGAGTCGTCAGTGGGTAGGGCTTGGGTCCCCGAGGCCAAAGAAGTTTAATACGCAACCATCTGCTGGCACGGTGATGGCCACAGTATTTTGGGACACAGAAGGTGTTATTATGTTGGACTTTTTACCCAAGAGAAGTACAATAACTGGAGTATACTACGCAAACTTGCTAGACTAACTGAGAACCGCCATCCGTGAAAAACTCCGAGGTAAACTCTCTAAAGGTATTTTGCTGCAACAGGACAACGCGAGAGTCCACACTTGCAAAGTTGCAATGGATGCTGTAAAGCAAAACGGGTATGAATTAACACCACGTCCTGCCTATTCGCCTAGCCTAGCTTCCAGCGACTTCTTCCTATTTCAAAACTTCAAAAAGGATATCCGTGGACGTCATTTCCGGTCTGACGAAGAAACCGTGACGGCAGTTGAGGAGTTGGTCAATGGAAAGGACCCTGATTTTTTCAGTTCTGGGCTGATGACACTTGAACACCGTTGGTCTAAGTGCATCACACTAGAGGGCAATTACATCGAAAAAGAAGAGGTGGATCTCAACCGGAAATATGTTAGGCTGGTTACTTATTGACTCGCCCTCGTATACTAGCGGAAACAAAAATTGTGCACCATTTCTCATCTGAAAAATAAAAGACGTAGTGATGTTGAAAATCATTTTATATTTTAAAGTTTCGCTAATAAAGGCAATATTTGCAACATGTTATAACCTATTTATGTATACATTTCATAAAGTTATTTTCATGGAAAAAATTTCCCGTGGGGATCCGGGTTAGAATAGGTCCTCAGTACCCTTTGCTTGTTGTAAGAGGCGACTAAATGGGACGGTCCTTCGGATGAGACCGCAAAAACTGAGATACCGTGTCACGATAAAGATCCCTCCCTGCTCAATGGCCGTAAGCGTCGAGCATAGGCCTAAATTTTGCAGCCCTTCACCAGAAATGGTGACCTCCACAGGAGTGAAAGATTCTCAAGAGGGACGTTAACCAATATTCAATCAATCAATCATAAAAAAAAATCAAATGGGAGTTCACAAAAATAATAATACAAATGATCACCGTTTGCATTCACGCATGCTTGAAAACGAAGCCTTGATGTCACTAAATTGGTTTAAAAATGTTTGAGGGCTGGCTTAAATCAGCCAACGTCACTGGCAGATTTGATGAATGACGTAAACGTCTATCCATTTCATCCCAGATGTGCTCGATTGGTGACATGTTGGTGTCTTGAGGAAGAAAATCAATGACACTACGTGCTATATGTGGTCTCGCGTTGCCTTGCTTCTACATTATGTGATTTTGGACAGGTGTCTGTCTTTCCATGCTGTCACTACGATATACTCTGGAAGAGCAGTCACTGCTATTGAAGTATAATATGGATTTGTTAGTGACGAGAATGTTCGCTCATTTCTGTATTATGAACAGCAAAGTTATACACCATGGACCAGTAAAAATTCTCGAATGTGATTGATTGATTGTATATTGTTTAATGTCCCTCTTGAGAATTTTTCACTCACTATGGAGACATCATCATTGCCGGTGAAGGGCTGCAAAATTTAGGCCTATGATCGGCGCTTATGGTCTTTGAGCAGGGAGGATCTTTACCTGCTGTGACACAGAACCTCGGTTATTCTGGTCTCAGCTTAGTTGCCTTTTATGACAGGCAAGGGGTACTCTAACCCGCAACCGGGAATCTCGAGTACAAGCAGCTAACCACCAGTAGTGCTAATTTTTGCCATGCACAGTTCCGATTTTCCGTTAGCATAGCATCTTGTTATAAGCATCACTTCAAAATCATTTACGAGGGCTGTTCGATATGTAATGTGTATTGTACATATGTACGATATCTCAAAAGCATTCGACTCAAATAGTGAAATGAACATTTCATCCCTTCAAAGGATTCTCCGCGCTTTGAAATACATAATTTCAATCTCTGAATCCATTTCTGAAATGCGTCACGGTACGCTGATTTAGGTAGACCTCTGAGGCACTGACTGATGGCTGTAACTTGTAACGACGACCAGGTAAGCACTTTTAAGTTTTGGAAAAAGAAAAAAGTCGCATGGTGCTAGATTTGGAGAATATGGTGGGTATGGCAAGACGGTAACTTCAAAAATTGTTTCACAAGCTCAGATGTATGTGATGGAGCATTATCATGAAGTAGATGAAAATGCCTAATTCCTGACACAAGGCGTTGTTTATGATAATATTTCTTGAGCTTTTTTAGTATAACATCTCGGTAATACCGATCTGTAACACTTTTGCCCTTCGACACCGGAATTTGTACGGCTATACCATCACATGAGAAGAATATGCAATAAAGTACCTTCTTTGTGATTATGGTTCTTTTGGCAACTACAGGCCTTGTACCATGTTTAGTTAGCCATATTTTGATTCCGATTTTTCTTACTTGTTCGAAATAGTGAACTCATGTTTCGTCACCAGTAACAATGTTTGCAAATTGTCTTTGATTGAATTTGGGAAACATTTTGAGCAATTGCTTAGCGGTTTGTACCCGCTTTTGGTCATCTGTCAATGTATACGGTATCCATCTGGCAGAAATCTTTCGTACTTTCAAAATACGCTTCAAAATGAAATGCACCCGCGAAAGCGATATGCCAACAGCTTTGGCAATATCACGAATCGTGTATCTGCCATCTCTTTCAATTATTTCCCTGACTTTTGAGACTTTTGCCTTGCCTGTTACAATCACAAGTGGTCCAGATTTTGCTGCATCTTTGACGGACTCTGTGCCAGTCAGAAATTTCTTTCTCCACCTACGAACTGTATCAGACACATAAACTTCCCCTAATTCAGTAAATATCTGCATTACTAAATGACCGCGTTTTGTGCGAACCTTTATATAAGCTCTGATTTTTTCAATATTCTCAACCCGTTTACCAACTATTTTTACAACAGTGATCAACGACTGGCTCTTTTGAAATGACTATAAGTTTAAAACTATGTGGAGCTGAAGGCTGGTGTTTATACCGTTGGAAATGTATTGAATAGAGCTATTCACGAGTATCATCATCCACGAAATCGTGCAAAGCGTTATCGCGCTGTGGTACAATACGCATTACATATCGAACAGCCCTCGTACATTGTACATGTATGTTAATTAATATACATTTCTAAATGCATGTCATTTTTAGGGGAAAGGCAATATGACAACCTACTGGCTGATGGCGCAGGATGAACAGCCATTTTAAGTTACTGACATGGACCCATCTCCTTATGTACTCCTGATGCACTTATTCCCTTCACTCCGATTTTAGTGACCAGAAGGCGTAGGAAACAATTCCCAGAAAAGTGTCACTGAACACAGGGCATCGCATGGGTTGGAAACGTTGAATTCTGTAGTTTTAGCATTTGTTAGACTGGTTTTAATCATAAAGTTTAATAATTCAGTACAAATTGATAATATTCAATAAAAGGTGGATATATATGCTTGTTCGAAATACTTTAGTAGCTTGGAAACACATTTTGAATCTTTAAGATTTTCCTTGACATTTCCTCGTGTTCAAATTCTTTCTTTTTTAATATTATTACTGATATTGTATATGTTTTAAACGTCTTTTATACTTTTTACCATTTGTTGCGTAAATGTATTTGTATAAATTTGTCGAAAATGTTTCAGTTGATTCTTGCTAATCAAGGGGTAAGATAATTTGTATCTCCATAACTGATATACATACTA